>NW_010429624.1:170974-174569 GCF_000710305.1 Buceros rhinoceros silvestris
GGTCGTCAACAGATGCAGTGTAGCATCTTGCAATATAGTAAAAAAGGGCTTCACAACAGGAACGTTGATAACCTCTGAACAAAAAATATCGGGAGAGCACTGAAATCATTTGAAGACTCTCAGTCTGCCTTGGCGTACTCTGGTGCTGTTGATTGTTGTACCTGTGGGATCAAAGCCCCATTCTCCTCTGGATTTGATATATATGGGTAGTCCTGGTGTCCTCTACCCGGATGTGGGTACGTTCCAGCTCAATAGCAAGGGCGTTTGTACAAACAGGATAGCAAACAATGCCTGCTTGTTTTGACTGTAGGTTGTTAAAGTGCTACTTTGGAGCTTGTGTCATGATGTTGGAATGTGATTCAGTATGAAAGACACAGCAGTGTTTTCAAGGGGTATCATGCAGGTCCCTGCTCAGCTGCATGAGGATATGAGTAAGGGCTGGAGGGCACTGCGCTCATATTCTGCGTGCACGCTGCAGAACCACAGTTCTCTCACCTTAGCTTTGTAGGTTCTGATTTCTTTTGCTCTTTTGTAGGGTATCCACTCTCCTCTAACTTTTCCTTCAAAAGCAGTATCTGAAAACTAGATACTGCAGTTAGCTGAGAACTAACCTGTGACAGAAAGAAGTCCTTCCGTGACCTCCAGTGATTGTGACGCTTCTGGTAATATGCTGTGAGATTGGTCTTAGTGTAATAATCAGACAAAAGCTAGGGGGGGAGGGGGTGAAGTGGGGAAAAAGGAAATTCCCTCGAAAAAGGTCTCTTGAGAGAAGTTAAATCCCAAGGAACCTCTTCTGACTCCAAAAACTGAGATAGCAACGATTGGAAGTTGGAAGAGTGTTCTGCAGTAGAAGCGTTGTGTGCTGGGCCCGTCCTTTCCTAGATGTTGACTGGCGTGGTTGGGTACAGCATGGGGTATTCACGTGTCTTGAGACATGCAGGAGACAGAGAGCAAGTGCCTTGTTCCACTTCCTGGTATGCTGGGCAGCAGCTTCGTCTTGTGGACTTCCTATAGAGAGGAACAATTGAGGTTTGGGGCAAATTTGTCCCCTAGTCATACTGGGCAGCTGTGGCTAGCGTTCAGTGGAGTTAATGGGACACACTCAGGAGTATAGTCGGATGGGAAATGTGGAGGCACTAGAAAGTTGTCTTGTGCCAGGCTGGAGTGAAAATCCTGAAAGATGTCATGTGCTGACTGACTAAACAGAAAAGATGTTAAGTTTTGGTTGGTTGAAGTGTTTCATTTTGACATCTCTATGAAAAGCTGAGAAAAAGAGAAATTCAAAATGAAACATTGCAAAATTTAATTGAACTGCACAGAAAGCTCTTTTGAACAAAAAGCAAGTATCTTCAGTGACTGTTCAAGCAGCATGTTTTGATTACTTCGGATTCCCCCCCCTCCCCCTAATCCTTTTTTTTTCCTTGGTTCTGGAAGTTTAGTGACACCAAACCATTCCTAGAAAAAAAGGTTTTGCTTTGGACAAATCCAAGTTTTTCAACAGCAACATATTTTGTGAGAAAATTCCCTGCTGCTTCTGCTCATCAATAAAATTGATGAGTTTAATCAGTCTCATGGCTGGCTAGGGACAAAAAGATCCCCCGGTTAGAGAAGTGGATAAATAACTTGGCACAAAGTCCTTCTCTGTTGACTCAGTTTACTTTGTGGACCCAGGCACGATTGTCATAATAAATTAAAGCATGACCATTCCCATTTGTCACTTCACCACTTCCTTTTGCTGCCTTCCAGCATGTGGTAGAACCATTAGTTTTAGCACAGAGAGAAAAGGCCAGCTGAGGGGGGGAGAATAATGCCAGAATTAAGGGGGGAAAGAGGAAGACTTGCAGGGTTGGAGTGAAGGCATCGCTGCAGCAGACACAGCACTGGTTGCATATTTATGGGGGTGAAGTTGTACTAAAGTCATCAGGGTTTATCATCTCTTCCTGGAGGAAAACAGGAGATGAAGTTTCTTCTGGGAGTTGCTAATAACTGCCTTCCAAATTCTTAGGGTGGCCCAAAATTTAAGGGTGGAGTAAGAGTCCCCTCAGTCTCAGCCTGTGCAGTATTTCAGTCAGTTCTGTACCGAGCTGTTCCCATGTAAGGTGTTCTGCACAGCTTCTCTTCGCTGCTCCTTGCCATCATCTGTGGTGATTTCCTAGAGCTGAAGGAGGATGTGTTCAGAGCAGGCCCCTTGTTGACAAGGTGTGAACAGATTGATGGCCGTCCCATCCCACCTGCCTTCCCAGGAATGGGCTTGGCCCAAGCGGGCTTTCTGGAAATCCCCCACCGAACCTGAGCCCCTGCAGAAACGGAGGTTTTCAGCTTTGAATGAGATCAGAGGTCAAATGCAGAAACAGGGGAGGGTGGGGGTGTGTATGTACGTGTGGTGGGAAGCTCAGAAGAATGTAAGTTTGAGATTTAAAATCATCACCCTCCTGAATGATGATTATTTATTGTCGCGATAGTGCCTAGAGGCCCCGGCCTCGTCGTGCTGAGGACTCCACAGACGTACAATGAAGTGACAGTCCCTGCCCTGAAGATGAATGAGGAAAACCTCCCCGAAGGGGCTGGGAGCAGGTGTGGCATGTGTCCATCAAGGCGATGGAGCCTGTGTGCGAGGTGCGTATGTAAGCGCCTGCAAGTGTCAGAGAGACAGCGGGAGAAGAAGAAAGTGGGATGTCAGTTTTCATCTCCCTGGCTTTAAAGATGGGGTTTTATCTTTTTTTTTTTTAAGTTATTTTTATTCTCACCTTTCTTCTCCAGTAATGATTATCCACAGGTAAGAATTAACAAAAAGTTTTTAGTGGTTTTGCTAAAAATCTGGATGCTGAAAGACATGATTCAGTAATTCACTCTGTATCTTTGAGCATGTCATTTCTCCTTATTCTTTTTAACACGTAATTTGGTACCTCACCCCCGTGATGTCTCTTTAGGAATGTAGCTTTCATATCTTTTAGTGCTTCAGTTCTACTAAGTCTAAGTGAATAAGAAAGCAAATGAAGAAAGAAAGTAGTTTTTGTGTACGCAACAGATCTAGTAAAGCCTGGTTTCCCTTGTAGCTTGTGTCCTACGACTCGGACAGCTGGTGACATCTCTGGCCTCGCTGTGTCTGCACCATGCTGGTGCCGGGCAAGGCATAAAGCATCTTGCTTGGAGCTTTTGGGTGCTGCTGATGGCAAGGAAGCTGCCGAGTTTTTACTGCTTTTCCATCATTTGAGAAACTCCCAGATTGGACCCTGAACCCAAAAATTATGTGATCAGGAGGGGAATCAGCAAATGTGCTGGCAGCACTATCCCAGAACGTGGTTTGCGGGGGGAGGCAGGCTAGCGCTGCTGATCGCTGACAGCACCCTCCTGGAATAGCTTCTGAGGCATGTTGTGCTGCTTAAGGGTTAATGACAGAACTGCTCCGAAGCTCCTAACCGAGAGGGGAACGGGGCATTCTGCACATCAGTGGGACATGGTGCTTCTTGAGTACTTCAGGGAGAAAAAGGAGCATGAGAGAGAGATATAATTTTTTTTTCTCTTCATTTGTAGAACTAATCACCACCAAGAAGAAACTTCACTATTCTTGGTTGCATCTAGGGGCTATGCCTAA
>NW_010429624.1:174690-198006 GCF_000710305.1 Buceros rhinoceros silvestris
TGGAATATGATAGCTTTTATTAAATCCATTACCGTTACAGCCTCTCTACTGCACGGGTTTAGAATATGGAATAAGTAGGGTGCATAATTTCAAATAAATATTTAAGACTTTGATGCATGATACAGACTTAGACTCTTAAGCAATAGAATTATATTTAGTTAGTGTTTACTTTTAATTCACACAAACGTCACTGTCCAGCTACTTTATAATGTTGGATATTTCTTTTAAAAAATCTTCATGCTGGGGGAAAGATTGTGGCTGCTGCAGTTTTGCCCAAGATCTTGTCTGTATCGGTGACTTGGGTCTTCTTTAAAGTAGCTACATATATAAAGTCAGAAAGGAATTTTTTTTTGAAAGTTAGAACTAATCATAGGGTGCACTGGAAAAAAAATATTAATAAAATTTTTGACAAAAAAAATTGAGGAAATACAAAATTTGGACAAATCCTGTTGAACAAAGAAGAATAAGTGTATATTATTCCAGAATTTGGTTTGTCTCTCTTGGCAGGGGACACAGGAGTAATAGGAGAATGGCAGAGTTGAACATGGATCTCCAGCTAGCAGCTGCTGTGGGGTTCTTCCTCCTGTGCAGTGCTGCCAGCAGCAGAGTCATCCAGAGGAGTGTTCCTGGGCTGCCTCAACACGGGCAAGTGGAAGCTCCTTTCCTTGGCCTTGCTGCGTCCCTGCCTGGACAGGTACTGCGTAAGCCAGGTAAGAGCGGTGATGTCCCTCACCAGCGCTGCTCTGAGCCTGGCCGTGTGTTGCTAAGACTTTGTTGCTGGTAGCTTTGGCTGTTCAAGCTGACAGCTCCTCCCTGGTTACTCAGCGGCTCCTGAGTAATCTCCTTGCACTCTGTCGCCGAAACTTACTCACCGAGGGAATAATGTGGCAGGGGACATTACAAGCAGGCTGCTCCTGCCCTTGTGGCAGTTGCTTTACAAATCCCGCTAGTAATTGGAATACCTGATCTCCAAAGCAGCAAGGACAGTGTCGGAAGCTCCCCGGAGAAGCAGGCAGGAGTAGCTCACTGTTCCTCTTGCAGGTGCTCAGCTGTTGACAGTGGAGCTCCGGAGGAGCAGCTAACCTTACTGCCTCTTTGTGAAGCATGGGTGGAAATTTCTGACCATGAGAGCAGGAGGGAAACCCCCCTTTGTATGATTCTGTATTCTTCCTTTGTCTTCCCCACACCCGCTCCCTTTCCTCTTCCGTTCTCCCCACCCACCCTTCAAGAAGATGCTCTAGGTGTTGGCTTTGACCTGGCTGCCAATACCTGCGGAGATGTGTTAATGATGACTGGCAGCTTTTAAAAGCACTGTTTCAACACCTTGCTGTCACCACACCTCATACTTCAGCAGCTTAGCACATGTTCCAAGGTGTTTAAAGAGCTTCCCGTGCAGCACTTTTCCAGGCACAAACCTCTTGCCAGGAGCGGTAGCAGCTCCTGACCGCACTTTTCTGGCTGCGACCTTGTTAGTGTTTGCCTACGACATGTAAATGAGCAGCGCGGTCGTTAGCTAGCGAAATGTGTAATGTTTTCCATTGTGTGGAGGGCTCAGAGCTGACAAGACCGGAGCCTGTGTTCCAAAGTCTAAAGCAGTTGGCAGGTTTCTCAGTACCAGTTTTTTATGCCCCCAAGTGGGTTATGGAGCGGAAAAGGGGGTGGAGAGGAAAGGAGAGGGAGGAATGTGTGTGGATGTATGGTGGGGGGAGAGTTAGCGGGAGAGAAGGGCCATTTGCAAGCCACCAGCTTTGAATGTAACTCACATGGGCCTTGTGGTGGTGCTGAAGGGCCTGTTGTACTCATTTGATTGACTCTAGGCTTAATGCTGCTTGCCACTTACCAGCACTTGTCTTTGCTCATTAGCAGGGGGATTGTGGGCAAATATTTAGATATTCAAGAGAGGAAATGTTAATCTTTGCAGTGTTCACTGAATATTTAAATGAGGCAGCAGGCAGTTTTGCGCTGTATTTGACCTAGACTTACAGTGCTGAGGAAACGCGAGAGTCTCGGGATGAATTTATAGTCTAGCAGCTCCCTGCTGTTGGGGTTCAGGTCAGGCAGTGGAGTTCAGACCTCTTCAGAAAAGGCGGTGCAGTCAGTCTGTGTGAGCCCTGCTAAACAGCAGTGGTGCAGAAGCTTTGACCTGTCCAGTCTTAGGCACAAGTGGTGCAGTCCACATGAGGCTAGAATGATGCCGGCTGTAGTGCAGACCCTCTGCTCCATAGGCAGGAGATGGCCTCACAGTGAAGGCTGGAGATAGCGATGACTGCTGGTAGACTGGTCACTCGGGGTGCTCCCTTCAGTAGAGAAGAATGCAGACACTCTTTTGAGGTTTGGACAGACAGATCTCCCAAATAAAAGTGTGAATTAGGGACTTAACATTTTTGGAGATGAACATGGTATTCATGCTGGTGTCCTGATGTCTCTCATATTGACCTGGTGGGTGACAGATAGGCTACCTATCTCCTTTGAGTGTGAAAGGACTCGGGTTGTCTTGCATCACACGTTGTTACCCAGAACTTTTCTCTAAATTTACTTATTTTGGCTTTGTGTTCTTTTTCATTGCCGCTTTTTATAACTATTCTGGTCATCAAACATGGAAGCGGCAAAATCTGATTTGAAAATGTTGCAACTTTCTAGGAAATGAATATTGAATTGGCTGTTCCTGACATCTGCACTTGAATCTTGATTATTTTGTGTCAGGATAAGGTCAGGATGGTTTTGTGTAGGATGTATATCCTGTTTGAATTTTGGATGTTTAATATCTACAATAACTTCTTAGAGTAAAGCTTTAGACTAGGAATTATTTACGGGGATAATTTCAATGGATAAAGTTAAAAGAAAAATCTCTCTCTGTACATCATACCAGGTGAAGGGCCAAGAGGACTAAATCTGGCGGCCGCTTATTTTGTGTTTTAAGGGAGCACCCAGTAGCTTTTCTCTGGACCAGAACCTCTATGTTTAAGGCAATTCAGTTAACCTGAAATGATTCTCATTTAATTTGATTAATTTACATCAAAATGATTTACTTATTCCTAAATACAGTCAGTGGCTACATCCTCACAGGGTGAAGCGAAAAACATTTATATGGATTTTATTATTGACAGAGCTCCTAAACACAGTTTCTTTGTGTTTTCTATGTTTTGTATTCCAGTAGCTGCTAGTCAATTAAATATTTCTCCAGTAAATTTGAGGCTTAGAGAACCACTTGGGAGTTGTAGAACTCTTTTATCAGAAATTAAAAGCCACTTACTGTAGGTTTAGGCACATCTGACAGCTCCACCCTGTGTGCTGCTCCTCCGTTCGCGGCTGTGCCCTCTTACCTGCGATCTCTTCCTGGCTTTCCTTTGGCATTTTTCCTGTTGTCTTTGCTAGTGCTCTTCTTTATGTCATGTTGTTGCTTTGGGGAATTTTGGGGAGGACAGCTCGTTCTTGTTCCACTCTGCATTTGACCTTCACTCAGTACCGGGCGTCAGCAATGCACACCACGGTGTTACACCGCGCGGGCCAGCTTTCTGCTGGAAATAAGCAGCAGCAGATACATTTCACTGAAGCCAACTTGCGAGCCAGCAGATAGCAGTGACTTGAATCACAGCCACCGCAACAGCTTTTGATCATGCCATTGCATTCAAAGTGGCGCAAACCGGTGATGGGCACAAGCTCCCGTGTTTATACCATCCAGTCTCACTAGTCTTGACTTTTTGAGCTCGTTGGTGCCAGGTTGGCAGAGCTTTTCCACACAGTAAAGGGCCACATGTGTTTAATCTTTGAAATGCCCTCTCTGAGTCTGCTCGCACTGTCAGACTTTTTTGTTGTTGTTCTTCCTGACTAACCCTGGCATTCTGTTCAGAAAACTCTGGCTGGTAGCTCTCCGCAGATATAGGGCACTTGCTGCTCTAGGGAGTAACGTGGTAATGGGAGAGAGCATCAGAGAGTCTCCTGCAGTTAAATTTGTCAGCTGCATTCGAGTGCATCACACCCAGCAGAGGAGAATTCCTGGTACCGCTTCTTCCACTGATACTCCCTTGTCAGAGCTTTTCCTCCTCCTCCATTACCTCTGCCTGGAGCTCAGCGTGAGTGCAATGGTAGGAGTGCGGGTCGACATCAGAACAAACCTAGAACAAAATTCCCACCTGTAGAGCGTGGATCCTTTGCAGGGAGCATCCCCGTCTTTGCACGGTCTGAGGGTTTTTCTCCAGCTGCTGTTTTAAGCCATCTGATTTTGAAGTTATGATAGGAGCAGGAAAACAAAGGCATGTTTAACTGGGGCTTGCGCCAAAGACACGGTGTAATGTATCTCTAGGTGGAAACAGGCTCTATGTCTCAATCCATCACCTCTGCCTCTGGAGCTTCTGACTTGGCAGGTGTCTGCGGAATAGAGATGGCCAACCGTAGTGGTTCAATGCTCAAAAGAGGTCAAAGAAGCCGCAATAATCCTCGTAACAGGGCAAGCTAGAGCGCTGTAGGATTTAATAAAAAAAGGCTAATGGGGCTTTGAATTTAAATGTGATACCTGAATTTAACCATCGTACCTCTTTTCTACAGCTTAAGGTGTGTGTTTTAGTTGCTAGTGCCAGATCAAAAAGTTTAGCTCGGAAAGCAGACAGGTCTCCACCCATCCATGGGGCAGACCGCAGAAACTTTCATCTCTTGTGCTTGTTCAATTCTACCTGTGATGATTAAAAGATAAAAGTCCTTCTCTAATAGTTTTTAGAAGCCGGTGTGAAACAGATCCACAGATTTCATTGCTGACACCTAAAGAGGCTTGTCTGATGACTGGGATTGACTGGGATGGGCAGTAACGTGTGCTAGGGCAGGTTCAACAGAAGGGCGGTGCCACCTTGGCTGGAAGACCCATTTACAGAGGCAGGGCTGTGTTCTGTACTGGTGCAGCTATTCTCCTGCTTAAATGAGTTTAAGCAGGAACTACGTGGTTTAAACCATGTAGAAGAGGAGCAACTCCTGATGCTCTGTTTAGCCCTTGCTGCTGAGTGACCTTTACATAGCAGTGGATTTTGGTCAACGTGGAAGGGGGCTCCTGTCCCCAACATTGTTCCTCTCCCATTCTTGCACGAGATTACACTGTTGTTGATTCACCGATGCTAGTTTTTATCATTGTTGTTGTTTTGCTTTTGTTACTTTACGAAAAAGAAAGAAGTAATAATTAAAAAATAATCCTTCCCTTAATCCCCAACCAAAACGAGGAAGGAAGGAGACACTTTGTGATTGACTGCAGGTGGCAGGAAGAAAATACTTCATTCATTTTCCAGTGTGAGCCTTTGTGAACTTGAAAGGGACGTTCTCAAGCAGTCTGATTTTCCCACAAAGTGCAGCAACCTATGGAGGAGTGTCTTTCGGTGTGCTATATGCCAAGCCCCTGAAGCAGCGCCAGCTGGCTGCCATCCCAAACTCCATCTCCAAAGCCAAGGTAATGGCATCAGCAAGGCTGGCCTGAAAGTGGAAACAAAGCCATCCTGGTGTCTTGACTGCAGGCTCCCTTTGGAACAGCTCCACCTGAGGCAGGGGAGCAGAGAGGAGGAGGCAGGAGGGTAAAAAAAGTGTTTGCACAAGTAAAAACTGCTGAAAAAAAATGTCCAGTGAACCAAGTTGTTGATGAAATGTGAAGTTCTGTGGAAATAAGATTCTGGGGAACAGTCGGGCTCGGTGAGATACTTCTGCAGGAAAAATCTAAATCCTTATTTTTTACAAGCAGCAAAATGGTAAACGTCGACGGTGTTGGAACATGGTGTTTTAGAATTCCATTTCATTTTTAATGACATGGTAGACTTCCAGTTCTGAGGTGTACATACTTCATTCATATGTACTGTTTATTATTAAGTCGATATTAAATCCAATAAAAATACAACTTGGTATCCAAACAATTGGCTCAAGGGATTTTCAGGTCATTTGAGAAGTCAGAGGGACTCACGGGTGCTACTTTAGTGCCATGGCTTGCTGCTCCTACAGCGTTTCTGAGCAATTGTAACGCAAGAATCCAAATGGATTTTCACAGGCTGTTGTAAAAGCCCAAGGACTGCACAACCGTCCCTTGCGGAGCGGCTCCGGCGCTGTCCAGGTCTGTTTCACCGGTCCGTTTCTGTGTTCTGTTCAAACAAAGGGCAGGTGGAAGCAGAGCCCTCCATACACGGTCATCTCTGAGCAGTGCAACGTTGGTACGGAGCGCAGCAAGGGGCTGGTTTAAGATCCACCGCTCTCTTCAGCCTCTCTGTTTTCAGAGAGTCCCAGCAACAAGAGATGAGTTTTATCTTTCGTTATGCAGCTATTAGGAATTACTGTGTTACGTGTCATGAGTTTTCTCTCTTGTTAGGTGGTGTTGGGCCGAGGCCAGGGGGTTAACCATGCTGGAATAACCATAGCATGACACTGCATAGGAGGGGTTGGAATTGGGCACTGGTAGATTCTGGTTTTATTCCTGGCCCACCTGTGGACAACTATTATTTTTGTAACTATCTCTGTCTTCCGTGGTTATGCCATTCCCCTCCTTCCTGAGAGCGCTGGGCACCGGAGCTCTCTTGGTCCGTAGGGGTATTGCAAAGCTGATTTGACGTGTGTTTGTGAAGTGTTCCTTGCATGTCAGACTTCCATGGAAGTTCAGCGTGGTGCGTTGTGCGATGACCCTGTCCTCTTTAATTCGCCCTGGAGAGCGTTAGTTGGATCTAGAAAAGTTGGGGTATTTCTTCAGCTGGAGACTGTTGAGTCAGCACAGTGGCTCACAGCTGGTCCTCACAAGGCAAAGAAGTCACGAAACATTTTCTCTTCAAAAAGTCTGTCTTGCAGCCCAGGCACTGCTAATACAAGGCACTGGAATGTTAAAGGGTTTCATTTTGAGGTCTTCTTTTTTTTTTTCTTTTTTTTTTTTTTTTTGGTAGTGATTGAATTTTAAAACTAGTAAGAATTAGTGGCCCCAGAGACCACTACCATTTAGTTTAGTAACAGACACCTCAGAAACTGATGTAGGAATGATTTCTGCAGCAGTGAGCATCCCTGTTTAATCCAGTCAGGTGTAGGAGAGCTTTTGTGTTAATCTGTTTTGAAGTTTCTAAATTAATCCAGTGGTGCTGGCCTGGTTGTGGTTAGATGTATGTCTAAGATGTAGGTGAGATTACAATGTTGAAGGCATCGGCACTGTTAGCTGCAAAAGGAGAAAGAAGAAAGTTATTCAGTAGGGCTTAGAAATACTGTATAAACAGAGATCTAGTCATACAAGTACAGAAGAAATCAATGTTTCTAAGGGAAAAATGGCAAAATTATTGAAAGACCTTTTTCATTCTTAATATGGCTCCGGATTAAGTAAACTTCACCTTCTGTGTATGGAACATAACTTTGCAGGGTGGGAATGCTGTCATTTTGCCTGGAGTAGTTACTAGCCATAGGAATACCTTGGAAAGGTGGGACGTGTCTCAAAACTCCTTCAGCTTCTCAGAAGCAGGAGGTACGTCAGGGGGTTAAGAGGTGTCTTAAATCACTGGAGAGGGAAGGGAATCAGTCAAAGAGAGGAGGAAAGCTGCAGAGCGGCAGAGTATTCTTATGTTCCATCTTTCTTCCCTTGCAGTGAATGCTGGCAGTGGTGACTGCTGCAGTTCAACTCTTTTTGGATAATAAAGGGGAGACGCTTGGGTGTCAAGAAGTGGTAGCATGAATGGATAAAATGGATCACATCCGAGAGCTGTGGAGGAATAAAAGGTCCAAGCCGTGACTGAAACAAGCATCCTCCATAGGGTTTACTTAGTTTTTTCTAGCTCTTCAACTGATACCCAAAGTTGTAATTTCAAAAAGTTTTGGTTTGGGGTTGGTTTGTGGGTTTTTTTTCATTATGGCAAACCTTTTGCAGGCAGGGGGAGGCAGGATGGGGACAGCGACCCCCCCGAGCTGTACAATTACGTGCTGTGTGTTGTCTCGGAAACTTACAGACTCCAGGGCTGTATTTAGTACCCAGGAACTAAAAACGGCCTTGTGGTCAGAAAGCCACTGACGTGTGCTTCAGGTAGTGGCTGTTGGCAGATGCCCTGTAAAAGACACAACAATTTTATCATCCGTCAAGGAGACAGGATGGTGGGTTTCAGGACTGCTGCCCTGTTTTATAATGTAAATGCCCATGTCTGTTAATTCTGTTCTTAATTAGCCATATCAGTCTGGGTTTGTTGCTTTCATTTGATGCTGTGTTTTATCTGCAGTTGACTATTTACTTTTATTTTTTGGAAAGCAGAAGATGTAAGAGCAGCTCTTGGAGTCAGTCTTTATTGACTGCCCGTGCGGTTCCTGGTTACTCTGACCTGTGGCAAGAGATTGTGCCCAGGCAATAATGAGTCTGTCACCAGGAGTCCTGTGTGAGTCTGCTGAGGGCACAGATACCCCACAGCAGCCTCCTTTGCTCTCAGCGCTGCTGAACAGAGAGAGGAAGAATGAACAGGCCTCTTCTACTCCCTTTTTTCTCTGCTTTTCTCTCAGGCCACCCAGGCCTGTTCTCACCGTCTGTAAAATAGAGCCTGGTGTTTCATTTCTGCTGAGATTTGTTTAGGATCAGATGAGCACTGAGACCCCTGCTCCAGAAAGCACATGCAGGACTGATTCATTGTCATCTTCCTTTGACATCAGTGACTTCAGCATGGTTGGTCCTGCTCTATGTGGGTTTTAGGGTGAGGAGGCTCCAGCCCTTTGATCTTGGCAGCTAACAGGCAGTGTCTCTTAGGATGAAGGGCTTCCTGCCCCAGTTCATGCCGAGTACTGAGATTGAGGTGTGGCGTTTCTCGCCCATGTGTCACTAGTATTTAAGACCATGGAGTGACGCAACCTCTCGCAATGTTCAGGTCTTAGAAGATATTATCAGGACAATCTGAGATCTTAAAACTCAGGCCCCAACAGGCAACTAGCAATCCCCATCATCCTCTGAAATGCAGTTAATTGTTACTGCATACACACCCTGTTAACGAGCACGTAGTCTCTAAAATTTCAACTTTTACAAATAGTTGCAAATTGACCCTGAAATGTCTCTCAACCCAATTAAAAATGGTCTTGTGTCTCTGATTCATGAGCTGTTGAGAGCTGGGGGTGGATCCGCCTATAGATTTTGGTATAAATATGTCAGAAGTATTATAACTGTCACAAGAAATGTTACTGGCTCTTTGTTTCTTGCTCTTGATTTTTTTTTTTACTCCTTTGAATCTCACCAAATCTGTTTCGAGGATCCTAATCCCAAGTAGATCCCAGAAGGAGAACGGCAACTCTGCTGGAGTGCAGTTGGCAGTGAGTGGAGTGAGGTCTGGCCCCAGAACAGATGGCCTGCTCTTGCTGGTCACGTCACAACATCTGGCACAACCATCTCACATGGGGAGCCCAACTGCTGTACGGGTCAGGGTCAGGACACGTTTGGCCAGGCCCAAGACTGTCTTCCGGACATTTACCAGCCCTGTCTCCGTCTATTGCTGCATCACCACATTCCTTTCTCTTTCTATGCTAAGACGTTCCCATATCTGTCTGTCTCTCCTGAGCCTTCAAACCTCTCTGTCTGTCTGTCTGTCTGTCTGTTCCAGACATCACTATAGTGCGTGCATTATTCCCCAACTGGAACGTTTTTATTCTGAGAACTTGCTGTCAGAGAGTGAAACTTCTTTTTTTCTGGTCTTTCCTCCCCACTTCTCATCACACTTCCTTCCTGCTTTCCTTTATCAGTTTGGTTCTCCTGTTCCCTGTCTCTCTCATGACCTGAGCACATCATGCCCGTTAAATGGTTTTACCTGCTAATAGGAGAACTCTTCTCTTCTGTCCTTTGCTCTTTGGCACCCCCTGAACTTTGCTATTTCCTGTGATGTTTGATAAGTCTGGAAACTCCTTTGGCAAGCACGGGAGCAACTCAGGACTCTCGCCGGCATTGTGTGTCTGAGGGAATACTGGTAGGTGCTCTAGACTCTAACACCCACCCGCGTTCACAGCCAAGTCCTGCCAGCCTCGCAGAATTTCTACTAAGCATCTAGCTACAAAGCGAATTTTGTGAGCTATGTTATGGGTATGAAGCAGCTTTCATTAGGGAGGAATGTGTCAGGGAGGCTCTGCAGGGAAGGTTCCCAGCTGTCTGGTGTCACTATGGGAATGCACACTGCATCCTGTTTTCAGTGGATGTAAGATACAGCTCTCACCACCAGGCTAACTTCATCCCCTGCTTATTGTGGAGGGCTGTGTGAAACACAGTCAATGTCCAGCGTCACCAGTCAACCACAGCACCACAAGTTCGTGGATATGGTGACTGCCCCCTGCAGAAGGGCACTAACTTCCTTTGTTTCATCAGAGGCTTCTAACACTCTGTAGTGGTACATCAGCCTGGAAGTGCGTAGTGAACCTCACTGTAAGCAGTCCTGGCAGTGTGGCCCCTTCGTCGTGGATTTCCAGGTGGCTTCTTGTTGTGCCAAAGAGTCGGGAAGCCCAGAGGCTTCTGATGCCTGGGCTGTGAGGCAAAGAGGCACAGCGATTACCACCCTGCGAGGACGAGACATTCCAGGCTCTGCTTGACAAGCAGCAGTAGGAAGCAGGCGGGTTTTAACATGTCATTTTACAGCAAGGCCAGTAAAGAGAGTAAAGTCCAATGGGTAAGAACTGGCCTGGTGTTTGGAAGAGGCGGGCTCTGGCTCCGAGTCTGTTGGTAAACTGCTGCATGATGTTGGCTTTGTCTTTTGGTGCTGTGGTTTGGCTTGTTCAATAACATCTCCAAGACCTTTGAGATTTCCAAGTATGTCCGTGTCTGTGCCATGCTCTTGTCTGAGAAGTGTCAGACTGTAGCTGTGTATCCGTCAGACCTCTACAGTAAGATGAGCATGTAATTCTCAGAAACCAAGTCAGGGCTAAAGCTAGGAAGCTGCGTGCTCAGCCTGTCTCTTAATACTTCCTCCTCCTCTGCAGCTTTCAGTTTCTTTGAGTTATTTTGACAATAAGTTGGTAGGCAGCATACTTGTTTGAAGGAGGGAACACCTACCTGATCCTCCTGCTTCCGTTATTCCTGTGCCTTATGAGCACTGAACACGTTTTGCGTTGTTTTGGACACCTTCTCAAAGCAGAAGCCCTGGCGAGACAGCGTGCTCTGGTCCTGGGTGACTGAAGGAAGGTAGCGTTCACTCCCGAAACATCCCGTCAGGCAGGTGCTAGATGATCGCTCTGCACTGCCCGTGTGGTGATAAAGTCTCCAAAGAAAGGAAGGGAGCGAGAAGGAATAAAGCAGCTCCGTTTCCTCACTGCCTTTGATTCAGAAGACAGCAAAAGAGCTTTGTTTGTTCAAGAAAGGAGAGAGGCCAGCTCTAACAATGTCTCAATGTGAAAATACGTTTCTGTGGTGATTTTTTCCCCTGTTTTATGGGATATATTTTTATGGAGTTTTGACTTACTTTATTTACATATATTATAATCCTCCCTACTGAGTAAACAAGAGATGCCCAGCTAAGCAAACAAGCCCGAGGGTGATGGGAGAGAGAAAGGAGAAGAATAGCGAGAGGGAGAGGAAAAGAGAGGTGGCAATAGGAAAAGGGTAAACAGACAAGCACTAATTAAGGCCTTCATCACAAGCAGGGAGATGTGCTAGGCTGACAGTCAGTCAAGCAGATAAGGGGAGATGAGTTAAAATCTAGCCCCAGGTTTTGAAGGCCCCGGGGCCCTGGCAGACAAGAGCACAGTGAACGAACAGGAAGCCACTGAAAGGTCATTTGCATGAAATGATGTTCAGGATCTTTGCTTTTGTTGTTGCCCTGATGGCGTTAACCCGTTCCTGGCCCAGAAAACACACAGAGATAACGTGGCTGGAAGGCTTCTTTTGGTGGCCTTTAAGGGAGCGGTTCTCCGGGGAGCGCGTGCTTTGTGGAGGGAGAGAGGGCTTGCGTTTCCCACCGAAAGTAAGGGGAGCTGAAATTCCTTGGCAAGTGATGTGATCACTCACCAGCAGAGCATAAAATGAGAAATCATCAGAATGGGAGACTCTAGGCATGAAGTGAGCCACAAGCTTGCCAAGCTGAGGGAAATGCAGTGACCTGCACTGGTCGAAGATGTTCAGGTACTCTAGACTTTGCATTTTGTTCATCTTTCCAAGAGCTCTGGACACAAATCTTAGCAGTTCCCGTTATGGAGCAATGTCAGAATCTATTGTCACTTGCTCTTGCTGTAGTGTCACAAACACATCGTGACTATCAGGAGTATTGTGCAGGTGGCTCCTGTCTGCCCCTTCCGCAGGAATTGAAAATGCATCCAAATTTTAGTGCTTGTGAAAGAATGGGCAAATTGTAGTTGCAATCTCTTCTCCCTGAGCTACTTTAGGAAACAAGGTCTTGCTCAGATCTCCAAGGGAATTCTGACACTATAATTATTATTATATGTTCTCAATGTGCTTAGGCATTTAGGCAGATTGTAATTCTTAGTGACATGGCAGGAGAAACGAATGCAGAAGTGCTCACCATTCTGTAATAGTCAGACAGCCTAGCACTCTTTTTTTTACACACACCCCCACCCCTTCTTTTCAGATGTTTGGTAAGTCACAGTCGTTACTCTTCTGTTTTTCCTTATGAAACATAAAAACTGGTTATAGCAAAGTCTAATGATTAAATGGGGGTCTGGGCTACTGGACTTTGGATTTCTACTCCAAACCACTGCCACTTCATTACTGTTTGACCTCCATCTCATGTCGATTCATGGTGAGTGATGTATCTGTCTGCCACAGAAGGACAATAAGCTTTACTTGCCTCCAAGAAAGGGGCTGACTGGAATTACTCTCTCTGAGTTTGGCAGAGTGCTCTCAGAGCCTTGGGTGAAAGTGCTGCTGGAGGTAAAGCAGTGGTCAGCAGTAGAGTAGCTCTGGAGGGGTGGTGAGGCTGGATCGTTAAACTTGAGGTTTAAGGCCAAAGCGTGATAGGAATCTAGTGAGGTCTTGAGAGATGTCAGCCTGTTACTATGTCAAATCTCACAAGGAAAGTCTCACTGAAGATTTCCAGTGGGGTGAGCTCTATTCAGACCATTTCCAGGTACAAACCCCTTTCAGTTCCCTATCAGAGCTGGAAAATTTGGATCTGAAATCCATCTTAGACTGAGACTGAGCAGATCTGGGCTGTTACGGTTGGCGAGCTCTTGGGTTTTCCCACTCGGATCAGTGCTGTCCAAACCAGCGCATTCCCAGTTCAGGTATGAAGACTCTGGCTCCAGCCCAGCTGTGGCAGCTATTAGTGCCATGGCCAGCCACAGCTTTCCTAGGGCTGAAGGTGCTCACTGGTGTAACTAATCCATTTCTCTGCTTCTAGGACACAAATCATCTTGATAACACAGACATTTTTGCTTTAAAAGGCAATGAAAAAAGTTCCCAAACTTTTCTTCAGTGTCCCTTTGCTTATAGTTGGCACTGCATTCCAGTCTAGGCTAGGGTTACAGCACGCTCGGATCCCATTTAGGTAAATATTTTTAAAAGCTACTGTATGGAATCGGTGGAGATGATGGTGGTGTGTAGGATTACAGGTAATTGTTCTGGGTTATGAATACAGTGTCATGATTGTCAATGGACTTTTCTAAAGCAGGAGCTAAGAGCACGTGTAAGAGCAGCAGAGTATAGATAGCCTTTAGCTCCCTGCTTATTGCCTGCTCTCCGTACAACTTTAAAAGGCCACTGTCATCAAGTAATTTTTCTTCTGCTTCAGTATATGTAATAACTTTTTTAAAAGCCTGGAAATTATTTTATTTGCCCTTTTACTCTGGGCAAACAGCAGGTTCTTTTTCTTGGCCTAACATTCCATCGGGAAGACAAACCCAAGCCCTGTTCCGTGTGGTTTTGCTTTAAATTCCACAAAATGTCAGCACTAGCGTCAGCCTCAGAGGAAGAGATTTCTGAAAGTGTGATTAATCTGTTCAATGTATTACCTTGAAAGCTGAGCAAGTGGAGAGGAAATATTGATTATTAAAGGTGAGGTCTATGGTTTGGAAAGATATTTCATGCTGGTGTAGTAAGAGAGTTCAGTACTGAATTCCTGTATGGAGAGAAATAATTTGTATGAAAGAAGAGTCCTTGTGCTCCTTTAATGAGGAAATACGTGTCATTCCATTCTGTGTTTTATGAGAACATGCTGCTGTTGAAAGACAACCCTGTAAAAGTCCTACAGTGTAATATCCTCATCTTATCCGGTACCTCAGGGCAAAATGCGGCCTGAAATTGCAGATTTTCCTTCATACCAATAGCGTAGATGGCCGGCACTGAGGATGGGGCAGACTCTATAAAGCAAACATTGTCCTCCTCCCTTTCAGCCACTGAGTTTGGTTGTCCAGCGAGTCTCCAAGAAGAACGTATCCCCCAGCCCTGTGTGCCAGCCTTCACCTTCCCATGCAGCGGTGACCTCGTTCTCCACTTGCCGCCAAGAACAGGCTGGTCATCCAGCACTGCTAGCTGAAGGAAGAGGAGGGCAACACCTGGTTCCAACAGGGTTTTAAGTAACCCTGGGAGTGGAACTGAACCAAATATCTGCTGATGGTGGCAGAAGAAGTTGCAAAGGTACAGGGGTATTTTCTATCCTCTCTTTACGGTTCAGCTTTAGTACTAAATACACCTAAAACCCTGTGATTCCGTATCAGGGAGAAGAGGCAGACAGACATTCGTTCACTCCAGAGCGTAGAATGGACTGTGACTGTGTTAAAAAATACCGAGAGCTTTCAGACTCTCTGCGTTTTCAAATTCTCGTTTTCAGACAAGGCCAGCCTCTGCTACGCCAGCGTGGTGTGATAGGTGCCCAGCAGTGTGGCACAGGGTCGGAGAGCTTTACTCACTGCAGGCAGTAGCTTGTGATTTCCCAAAGCCCTAGCAGGAGGGGTTTTTTTTCTCTCTTTCTCTCTTTTTTTTTCCCCTTTCTGCCTGGGAAGGATGCAGCGTCACAGACCTTGTCACCCAGAGCTTAGAGGACAGCAACCATATGCCTTCCGACCTCCCCTTGCTTTTCTAGGAAAGACTCAGCCTGCTGGGCATTTTCTATCAGAATCATTAAGAGACAGCGGCTGGGATGTGGCCCAGGCTGGCGTTCCTCTGGTGCTGTGCATGGGTGGAGGGAAGGGGGAGGGCGAGGAGGGGAGCGTGGCAGGGGGAGGAGGGTGAGGAGACTGGGCTGCCAAAGAGGAGTAGGAGGAATGGAAGAGAGGCGAGATTGGCATCTTCATGTGCACGAGGCTGGCCAGCGTCAGGACAGCTTGATGAGCCTGCAGGCTACTATCTCTCACAGTTGTTCTGATTGCAGTGATGGGCTTGTCTGGTGGCTTGGACACCAGCTTTCATTATCATGCTCTGCAGCATTTGCAGTGGCGGGGGGAAAAGGGGAAGGGGATGAGCCTGCAGGCTACTATCTCTCACAGTTGTTCTGATTGCAGTGATGGGCTTGTCTGGTGGCTTGGACACCCGCTTTCATTATCATGCTCTGCAGCATTTGCAGTGGCGGGGAAAGAAGGGAATGGAGGAGGTAAAGAAGCCCCGGAGTTACACACACGCGCACGCAGGCAGGCACACACACAAATCGGAGACAGGAAGGGGAGAGAAACAGCCTTGGCTCCAGGCTATTGATTTCGTTTCGTGACACTTGCTCATTTCCCACTTAGTGTGCTGCTCTGCTGCGGTACCTTCCCGGTACGGCTACAGCAGCCCTCCATCAGAGAACAGTGAAGACAGGGTGGTCAGGCCTTAGCAGCCCGTGGGCTGACCCATTGAGTTGAAGCCATTTCAGAAACAATCCTATGTGCTTGCAACAGCACAGGCACTCCGGCATGCCTCCACGCTCACCAAGGAGACTCGCTTCCACAGGCTCTTTTCACAGATGTGCACACGCAGCCTCTTCATGTGTCCACACTTCAGCACCTTACGTGGTCTTCCAGATCCTCAGACTCCCCTTTTCTCCCCCAGTCTCTCCAACTGCCTGGTCTTGCTATTAAGGCGAAGGAATCTGGAGGCAGAGCTGTCAGAAGCGTCCTCCTAGAAAAGTGATGCTTTTTTGGAGGTATGGCCGCCCCCAGTATTGCACCGATACTACGGAGGCAACAGCTCAGTCCCACTATAGGTAAAAATACCGAGACAGTAATACTTCACAGGCAGCATCGGACTGGTCTTGTTTCTTTTTACCCAGCTGTACCTTTATTTCCTGAGAGCTGGGCATTGCTGCCCGAGTCACATGTGGCAGTTGTGGCAGCAGCAGTTTTGATCTTTGCCACTTTTTTTTGTTGTTTTTAACCAACTGCCTGACCCCAGGGGAAGGAAAAGAAACTGCTGGCAGCAGAGGAGTTGAGTGAACCAGGCCTGTCACTGAGTATCACACAACTTTGTGTTAAAATTGTATGATGCTCTGCTGTGACTGCCCATATTTTATGTCTTCTGAGGTTTTGGGGGATTACCAGACCAACCCCAGAAAGTTTGGAGGCATGGAGGAGATCTGCTGAGTTGATGCTACTTTGCTGTTAGCATCATTTTCCTTTATTTAGCTGCTGCTTCTAGAGCTTCTCCACTCCTCGGCTTGGAAGTTTAGCTCAGCTGGGAGAGCAGAAAGGGGCTTTGCAGTTGATGTAATGTCTTGGTCACTCTCTCCCTTTCTGGCCCTAACACACACACATGCAGAACATACACATACTCTGTCTCACACACACATACATAGCCAGTTTTCCCCAGCTTTGTATCAGGGGCGTTGGAATGCCATGGCTGGCAGGAGCTACTAACTGGATTAGCTGGTAAATCCATCTGGAGCTCCCAGTGGGAGGGATGGACAGGTTCAAGATGAATAACGGCTTGTCTGAAGCAGCAAAAGGGATTAATTTATGAAAAAGAAGGGGGTAAAATACTCTTCTTCTTGCAGACTTTTGCATGAGATGGGGGGAGTGGTTTCAGGAAGGAGATGGGTTTTGGTGAGGGAGTGATTCTTGCTGTGTTGCTAAATGCAGATGTCTGACCTTTGTCAGTGTATTGAAGTGCCTTTCGTCTTTCTTCCTATTAAACTGTTCCCGTATTGCTAAATCTTCATTAGGAATTTGACTGTAAGGGGCGAGGCAGTTCCCCATCACATTTCAGTGGCATGGTGAAGGGAATCTTCTTTTTTTGTTCCTCCTTGTGCTTCTTTTGTTGTGCAAGAAACAAACTGCTTCCAGAAACATGCCTGGTACTGACCCTCGGGACTTGGCCGGTGCACCGGGTCTGAAGCCACGGGGTTTCGCAGTGCGCGTTTCCTAGTCCAGCTCTCAGGCTGAGGTTTGACACTGACTGATGGAGTGAAAACAGGCGCTTGTTTAACAGGAGCTGTGCTGAGATCAGACTGCTTCGCCTGGGGATCAGCAGCAACTCTACTTCAGCTGTACCTGTGCAAAGGAGGCAAACCAGCTGAAACCGAAATGCTGGCGAGAGGGAGGAACCTCTTTGTGACTACTGATAGACTTGAACAAAGTTACTGATATACTGATATATTGCTGCAGTAAGTGGCTGGAGAAACAAAAGTAGCTTTTCCTCCCCCTGCCCTCATCCTGTGCCATAACGTTTCCTATACAAAGCCAAATAAACTGGAATGAGAAGGGAAGAGCCTTTCCTTTTTCTTTCTGGTTTTCTTATCCCTCCACGGCGTTGCCCGTTGTACTGGAGGCTGGGAAATGCGCAGCGTGCAAGTGTGTGCTCTGCAGTGAAGAGCCGGCTTCTGGAAGCACTTCATCACGAGCAAGGCTCAGAGCCCACGGGGGTTTTTTTGGGGGGGTCTTTAGTTGGGTTTTTCTATGTTTGCTTCTTTGCTTTCTTTTTTTAATTAGGCTTTTTAAAAGTAAGGTCAGGTTTTCAGGGAAAATGCTTGTGAAAGAATGACCATCCTTAAGCCCAAATTTCGTAGCGAATTTCACATGTAATGAGTTTTGAACGTGGGTTAATGACTTCCAAGGGTCTGCTTTGGGATTAGTGCTGTTAGAGTGAGCACGTGTGGCATCAGAGTTCAAGCCCTGGTTCTGCCTCAGATACCTGTAGTCTTGGGTAAAGCCTTAGCTGGCCTTGCACCTCGATTCTGCCGTCTCTAAAATGCAGAAAATAATATCTAGTTTATGTAACATGTTTAAAGATAACAAGACTAGTGTCGTCTTATTATATGCACCTTAATCCTTAGTGAACTCACATGAGATGCTGTAACTTCACTTTATCATTCTTTACTGTGGACTTCTAGTCTGGTTCTTCTGTTACCTCTCCCAGAGTGCAATCCGTGCTTCCCCAAGGCCTGGGTAAGCTGCTAACCAAAAACCTAGGGAGAGAAAATAAAAAGCGGAATGTCTTAGTGCTTAGGCACAGTTTTGGTGAGCAAAATTACCTAGCTGAGACTCCAGCACTGATGGTGCTGGGCTGGGGTGGAAACAAGGAACAAAACAGGATCAGACACAAAGACAGGTTCTTGGCTGAGTGTGTTCGTTAACCCTTTGGTGCAACTGCTAGTAGCTTTTGACTGTTAAAATGTGAGACTTTTCCTAGTACTGAGTGATCCCATCAGTGCCCTTGCTCCCACCAGCCTCCTCCAGCCACTGCTGCTGGAGCTGAAACAATAGCAAGACCTTTTCTTCCTCCCAGCTGCACTGTTCTTCATACCTGCTCCTTCAGCTGTAGTGGACTGGGGCAATGGTGGCGTTTCCCACTGCAGCCTGTGCATACAAAGAGCGTAGGAAAAGGCAGTGGGGTATCTATGTATGTAGGCTGTGAGGTTTGAGGCTGCGGTAAGAGAAATCCTGTGTGATGAGGGCTTGCTAGCCAGCCTGGGAAACTCGACCGAATTGTCAGGGGCTGATTGAGGGAGTCCTCAGCATCATCTGAAAACCACTGCACTAAAGATTTTTCTCCCATCTCGTGTTATGACCGCATCCTGCCTTGACATCCAGTTGTAGACACAGCCTCCCACCCTGTCGTATATGACACTTAAGGTAGGAGCTTGTTTTTCATCTTGTTGTGTCAATGACATAGTGTTGTGCCCAGAAAGAAATCGTCTTTAAAAGAAAGTAGTGCATCATCCAGCAGTTCAGCACCACGCCGTGTTGTAAGCGGCGCTGAGGAGTGTGGGGGTGAGGTCCTGAGGGCCCCCTTCCTTTGATGCAGGGCTGGGAGCGTGTTGAGCTCAGCACGAAGCACAGCTTGTGGAGCCCAGAGAGAGCTGCAGAGGAGACCTCTGGCCAGAAGTGTGCATAAAGAACATGTTATGTTCGTTATAGATTCTTAGGACCAAGGGTAAGAGCTATAGTTAATGACAATAATAACAGCAACAATAATTCTGGTGCCGTTAAGCTTGACCTGAAAAACAGAACAGCTGACAAGAAGTCATGGGTCTGATCTCTCCCCCTCGTGCTCCTCCTCCACCCACATCTCTATGCTTATTTCTTTCTTTTGTATTTTTCTTTTCTTTCTAATATTTTTTTTCTGCTCTGGACATATCCTTGAATCCTGGCCATTCCCCCAGCTTACGGGATTCCCATTATACACGCTTGATATTTAACAGCTTTGGCGTCTTCCATAGCTGGGAGTGAAAAGAGAAAAAACAGCTCAAAAATGTAATGGAGCAAAATCTGCATACTGAGCCCTGGTTCCATGTCCCTTTACACTGTTTACTTAGATCTTAAAAGCTACGAGCTGTGGCATCTACTCAGACTTCATCAGCCCATCCTGCCCTGATGCTGGCCTTGGAGACACTGCCAGCTCCAAGTTCTCTTCCGCAGCCACCTCGTTAGACCGGGCGGATTTTGTGGTTCCTGCGGCCGCCCCATTCCTTTTCAAGTCTCCTCTCTCACAGCCGCTTTCTGCAGCTCTCTCCCTTCTGCTGCACAGGAGCAGGAGGGGACCAGGGCGACTGCTCGGCCATTGGCAGGGGCAGAATATATTCTGGTTTCTTTAAGCAGAAATGCTGATTGTGCTCAAATGTAGACATGTGTGAATACCTGCTTTATTTGCGCAGTGAGCTGTTGTGCATCTTCATCAGCTGGCTCAATACTGCTGTGCTCTGTGCTGTGCAGATGGGATCGGGAGGGGATCAGGAGACCCTAACTGCTCTGGTTACACCTGTACGTATGTGGCTGTTTTAAAATTATTGTCACCACCTTCGTACAAAAGAGAGTATTATGCCACGAATGAGTGGAGTGGTTGAGTATGACCTAAGCCCTTTAGAAGAACAGGTAACTTACCTTCTCCGAAATCCTGCCTCCTTACCCGCCAGCCTAGTTCTGCTGCCTTAAGGAATCCCTAGAAATGCCCACACATCTGGGCTTTTCTTGGTGGAAAAGGGTTGGGCTCAAGTTCCCGAAAAAATTACTGTTACGGACATGAAAGGAGCAGTGCAGCATTCACAGTGACATGTCTGCTGTAACAGAACTTGGAAAGTGTCTTAAGAGTGTTTAGACAGCCCTTTTGATTTCCTTCCTTTACCTGTGTAGAGTTTGGAAGTCAAAGTCTGCCAGTCAGTGGGAACAACCAGACACTTCCAGAGGGCACTTCAGGTGCCTGCTCTGAGGTGTTTATTTTACAGTAAGGTAAATCACCTGTGTACCCAGGCTATAAAGAAAATACAGGGGAATTGGGCACCTTGGTTTTAGACATCTAAATTAGGTCTGACTCATCTCATGCTTTAATTTCCAGTTGCCTTAGCAGCTTTGAAAGTCTTACCAGAAACTTCTGATGAAGCACCTTCTTTTCTGTCTTCCATGCTGGAAGTAGGGTGACAATCTCGCTGGATTAACCCTCTTTCCTTAGTTGCACCTTTCAGTTTGGTAGATCTTCACATATTTATAACCTTGTACAAGCAGGTCAGCATATTCTTCGAGGGCCATTATCCTGCTGCTCCCTACAGCGCTAGGTGCACAGCAGGGAGTTGCATCAAGGAAATGCATTAAGACGAATCAGCAAGAGAGAAGGGTACCTCTGGGCCAGCTCCCTGCTTCTCAATTATTTATACTTCATAATTTCCAGCAAATCACTGGCTGTTTATTGGTGCTCATCTATAATTGAAGAGTTTCCTAGATCACTGGCCAGCTTTGCTTAAGATGTAGCTGGCCCTGCGTTTGAAAGCTGTTACGAAAACCCCTCAGGGAAAGGCAGGGTCTCAGGAGTGGCTGGTCATCCATTGAAGATACACCCTTTTAATTTTTGGCTTTTGTGGGCACCTGGGACTGGTAGGTTTCCAGCATGTGGTTTACCAGCTCCATTTGACCGCACCACATCTTGTAGGGACTGCGCGCTGCAGTACCAAGATGACCCTACCAGGAAGTGCTTCAAGGATTCGGTCTTCCCAAGCCCTTGGTCATAGAGTCTGCTGCTTGTTCTGGCAAGAAAAAAACCAGCAACAAGAAAGAGGTTTTGATGTTTCTGGAATTCTTGAAGAGGCCATGAAAAAGGGAGCTACTGTTCTCAATTGAGATGAAAAGCCAAAGCCTCGAACACTTTCAAGAGCTTAAAACCTAAAGGGAAACAAACCAAGTGCATACTTCATCAGGGGACAGAGTTGGCTTTGCACCCTTTGGATGGCTCCGTTGTCAGGCCTGGCTAGTCATACTCCAGCAACATTTTGACTTGGTTTTTCTCTTTTTATTTCAAAACAAAATTATTTTGGCTGAAGCAGCTGAGCTTTTCTCTTTAGAAGCACTAGAATGGGCTGTTTTGAAAATTTTTTACTAGTGTTGTTTTTAAATAAAAAAAATTATCTGGAACCAGCCGCTTCAGTGTGAACAACTTCACATTTGAGCAACTAGGAAACACTAATGAAAAAATGTTTTGTTGAAATGTTCCCAACCAGCTCTATCCATCACTTCCTTTCACTACTGCCCAATAAAAATAGCTCCCACATACCACTGCAGTCAGGAGTGCCATGTTACAGAAGACGAAATAACTAAGCCAACAAAATGACTCACATTCCAAAGATAATATATAAGGTAGGGCCTGGCCAACCGGTTGCGTTCAAATTAGAACCAGCCTCAGCCTTCCTGCCTGAAAGAAACTGATCACAAAATATGATCTGTTGTTATTTTTTGATGTTTGCTCATTTTATTTTCACACACCATGATCCCCGTTCGGACTCGGTGGAGGTGGGAATGCTTTTAATGCGGCTATTTCTCTGCTATTTCTCCTCATTTGGAGCCTAACTAGAACCACGAAGCACTAGGACAGTGGTAAGGGGATTCGTTCTTGTAAAGAGATATTTTTAGCTCTGTTTCACCAGCTCGGAGTTTGGATACTTGGGTTAAAGTGTGTCTGAAGATCCAGACCCTGCACAACCGAAATTCTGCACTTTTTGAGGTGATGTATTTTGAAGTAGCCAGAATTGTGGACCTCACAGAAACGCTGATACAATTGTGTGCGATGTGTTATGCATGAGCATAAAAAAGTCAACCGCTACGGCCCCATGTGTCCTTAGAGCCTAAAATATCCTTCTTTTAAACATATAAATCAAAGACATAAAACTTTTAATTTTATTGTTCTTGTGAGGTACTGAACTAATACCCTGCAGTTTTTAGCTCATTAATTCTGTTGATCTTCACTAAAGCACTCGTTCCAGCAGAATGAGTCCGTCATGTATACACAACTTTTCAGCCAGGTTGGTAGAGCTTATAGGAGCAGCTCATGGTTTAGGGTGGATGCTTTTTAAAGCAATCCATAAATCTTTATGATCTTTGTTTTTCTTTCTCGTGCGTGCATACTTGGCAAGGATTTTCAGTTTGCATCACTGAAAATTTGGTTCACCTATGTACAACGGGTGAGATTTGTCCACATCTGAAAAGCCAACATCAAGGCCTTTGCACCTTCTAAATCTTCAAAATAGCCCTGAAGCAGGACATTATGGTTTGCCAAACTGTTGCGCTGCCTTCCCCTGTAGCTGAGCTGAGTTTCAGCCAGGCGGAATGAGGGGGGTGATGGTGGAGAATGAATTACTGTGACCTTGCAATGTGCTATGAAAGAAAAAGGTAATTTGGGGGCTGCAGAACTGATTTTTACTTTCTTTTCTCTGTGGCTTTGGTACTTTAGAAGACTGCTTGGACCATGGCATGCCGTTTTGGGCAGCGTCTTAGGAAAATTTGGAAGCTTAGAAGAATGTAAATTAATGTTAAAGGTCTACAGAGACCAACTTATGGGGAAGGGTTTTGAGTTCAGTAGATACAGTTTAGATGAGCAATACGCAGCGGTGGCAGAGTAAGAGGCCGGTGCCAGACCAAAGAGTGTTGCAGAGTGGGCTGCAGGAGTAGCTGGGAACAGTGACTTCATGTGGGAGATGATTGTGGGCATGGCTCTGTCTGCTGGAGGGGTCAGTGTACGAGCTGGGAGTTTTCAAAGGGAGACTG
>NW_010429625.1:0-5933 GCF_000710305.1 Buceros rhinoceros silvestris
CAGCCTGTCCAGATCTCTCTGTAGACCCTCCCTACCCTCAGGCAGATCAACACCCACCCATCTTAGTGTTGACTGCAAACTTACTGAGGCTGCACTTGATCCCTTCATCCATTGGATCGTTGATAAAGATATTAAACAGAACTGTCCCAAATACTGAGCCCTGGGGAACGCCACTTGTGACTGGCCACCAGCTGGATTGAACTTCGTTCACATCACACTTAGGCCCAGTCATCCAGGCAGCTTTTTAGCCAACAAAGAGTGTGCCCATCCAAGCCAGTAGCAGGCAGTTTTTCCAGGGGAATATTGTCGGGAAAAGACTTTAGACAACACTTGTGACTGGCCACCAGCTGGATTGAACTTCGTTCACATCACACTTAGGCCCAGTCATCCAGGCAGCTTTTTAGCCAACAAAGAGTGTGCCCATCCAAGCCAGTAGCAGGCAGTTTTTCCAGGGGAATATTGTAGGGTAAAGACTTTAGACAACATCCATGGCATTTCCTTTGTCCACTAAGCAGGTTACCTTGTTATAGACAAACATCAGGTTAGTCAAGCAGGACCTGCCTTTCATAAAACCATGCTGACTGGGCCTGAGTGCCTGGTTGTCCTGTGTATACCATGTGATGACACTCAAGATGATCTGCTCCATTACCGCGCTTGGCACCAAGGTCAGACCGAGAGGCCTGTAGTTACCTGGATGCTCCTTACCGCTTTTCTTGTAGATGGGTGCCACATTTGCTAACCTCCAGTCAACTGAGACCTCTCCCACTAGCCAGGACTGCTGGTGAATGATGGAAAATGGCTTGTTGAACACTTCTGCCGGATTCCTCAGTACTCTTGGGTGGATCCTGTCTGGGGCCCCAGACCTGTGTCTAAATAGTATAGTAGGTCACTGACCATATTCTTCTGAATTATGGGGGCTTCTTTCTGCTCCCTGTTCCTCAAGGTGTTAGGCACTGAGAGAACAACCGGTCTTACTATAAAAGACTGAGACAAAGAAGGTGTCCAGTGCCTCATTTTTTTCTTCATCCTTGGTCACTGTGTTTCCCCCCACATCAAGTAGAGGATGGAGCTTGTCCTTAGTCCTTCTTTTGTTGTTAATGAATTTATGTCTTTTATGGCAGTGGCCAGGTTAATTTCTAGTTGGGCTTTGGCCTTTCTAATTTTCTCACTGCAGAGCCTCACAAAATCTTTGTAGTCTTTCCTCAGTTATACTATGGAAGAACAACCATAATAGAAGAAGCTGAGGGGGAAGAAAAAAAAAAGTCAGGCCTGTGACCAATTTTTTATTAAAACCAAGAAAGAAATAAAACAAAATCCAAAATACACAAACAGAAAACCTCAACATACACATGGTTCCCCTACCAGAAGGATTTATGAGGACTTGTACACAAACTTGCTCATAAACCAATTTGCACATCAGCCATGGGCTAGTTAGGTGAAAAATTGTATATAACTCCTTTCCCAAAAAATGGGTCATGTGATCTGCATTCATTAAATAATTTCTTTTTTTTTTCCTAGAAAAGTTGTTTCAGACCCTCCAAGCAGCTCTAAAATTTATCAACATCACAGAAGAATAGCGAAAGTGCAACAAATAATTAGGTCACACTGTGTAAATACTTTGGTATGTATATGAAAATTAGAAAGTAATACATGCTCACATATGTGAAATGGAGATTGTTTTCAGCAGCATATTTATGAGACGTCTAAAGTTATAAATGAGTTCTAAGAAACAGCCTTATGCATTGATTATGCACTGTTCATTTTGTTGGTGAGTACTGCCTGAAAATTACCATCTTCACCAGTTCAGAAGTCTACCTTCAGAAGTATCCTTGCCTTGACGGTAGATAACAGTAAATACTTATGTAGTATCTAAAACAACAAAAAAAAAAAAAAAAAAAAAAAAAAAAAAAAAAAAAAAAAAAAAAAAAAAGGGAAAAAATAAAGGAGGAGAGGAACACAGAACTGTCTTCCAGTTTCTGCAATGAGCTTGTTTGAGCTCAGTAGCCCAGGTCAATTTCTTCTGCATTACTTTGGTAGCCACTTTGACCAACTTTGATAACCACTCTCACTGCTTTGACCTCTGCCACCCATAGCGCAGTATTAACTACAGTTGTGCAACACACAGCCCAAACATACCTAAACATTTGTTTCCTTCAAACAGCACTTTCTCTTATCAATATATATCTGCATGAAAAACAACAGTAATATAGTAGAAAGGTGCAATATAAACACCCTTTTTTAGGCATTTTTAATATGTTTCTCGGGAAAATGTCTCCCTGAATTTCGAGACATTCTTCCCTCCTCTTACCAAAACATGTGAGAGAAATGTCAGGGTAGAGCTATTTTGTCTGCTTAAAGCTTCACTTTTTGGTTTTTTTAAATCACTTTGATTAAAACGAACTACAGGTACAAATATCTTTTTCTTTATGATCACATTTAATACTTGAAAATACTGAGTTGAAAAAGAGGCCAGGCACTTGCACAGTAAGACGGGATTTATTGTAACACAGAAAATTCTGTCTCTGATAAATGTTAACACTGTAAACAATTTCTATATTAATGTTTACAGATTTCAGTCTTTTCAGTCCCTGTAGATATCTATCTTCTTTATCCCAACAGTTGCAACTCTAATAGCCATTTCACTTTCCAAAATTGCAAAATTATTGTTTTAATAGTGGGTATCGATATGGATATATCTGTAGCCAATATTAATGTGATTTTCTAAGATAAATTTTATTTTTGCATGCATCATAGAAAGGTTTGGAGGGCACCATTCATGACAGCAAGCATAGAACATACACAAGATAATATTTTAATTCCAAACCTTTCTTACATTGTAAGCACTTTTTGGCAGCTCATAATTTAAGATTCACACAAAGGAATTATAAGAAGCATTATAAATAAAGTTTTCAAACAGCCAATTCAAATCAGTAAGTAGTGTCAGGTCCTACAAATTATGCTGGTTTAGGTATCTTCAAAATAAAACCAGTAATATGCAAATGAGTGCAGTATAGTGTTAGATTATGTAATATGTCCATTCTGATCTTCAAAAACCTGAAATATTGGTTGCAAGTATTTTCTAGCTGCTGCTTCTTAAGTTTACGATTGTACTTTTTCAGTTAAAGAAAATTTCATCAAGTTGTGCAAGCATTTTAAAACCCTCTCTAAACAAAGCACTATATTTTTCAGAAAACTACTAATATAGTTCCTACATGCAACACTGAGATAAAGACAAATACATGTTAGTTTTGATTTTAACAATTTACCACACAACTACAGTTAGATCTAAAATAATAACAATAAAAACAGAATCTAAAAATAGATTCTTTTCTTTACACTTTTGAAAGAGGCAAATGGTTGAAGGGAACGGTTCGTAACAGAGATAAGGAAATACAGACCTCAAATAGCAAAGTTCATGAAAATGGTTAAGCAAAACAAATAGCACAGTAGGGACTGAATTAAGTTTTGAACGCACACAATAGAATACCTGTATAACACAAGTGATTTCCTTCTTACAGTCGTAAATTCAACATACCCAAACAATGCATTGCAGAATGATGCACTTTATAGGGATTCTTTCTTCCCTTCTTAAAATACGGAACTGTTATGGTTCTCATGTGTGGACGATAAATCCAGCTCAAAATTCTACCTACTGTGAGTTCTACTAAAACAGAGTACTGAGAATGAGCTGTGAGAGAATGAATTATGATATACCAGTGGTTTGTGTGTTGAGTGTATAGAAGAGATGAAGGAGTGGAAGAGAAGGAAGGGCACACAAAAGTAGGAAGAAAAAAGCAATATTTTTAAAGGTAATTTTTAAAATCCACAATAGCAATAACATTGAAAGTAATATTAAATAATTAAAAATAAATTAAAATCTAAACAAAAAAGGGCGTGCTTTCTAAAATTTTAAATTAAGTATTCTGCCTATGGAAAATATAAATACTGAAAGATACAAGTATGAATTCAGATGTCAGCTCTCAGAACTGATATTATTAAAACTACTTTTTAAAATAAAATTGAATTCACAATTAAGTTCATCAAAGATCCTACGTGCCTAAAACTAAAAGATTTCAAGACTTAGTTAACATTGAGACCTCTGAATGACAAATATTCAGACCTAAAATATTGAACAACCCTAAATAAGGAAAATCAGAATAACAAGTTGTGCTGGTTTTGGCTGAGGTAGAGATAATTTTCTTCATAGCAGCTGGTATGGGATTATGCTTTGGATTTGTGCTGGAGTATTGATAATACGGAGATGTTTTAGCTATTGCTGAGCAGTGCTTACACAGTGTCAAGGCCCTTTCTGTTTCCCACCCCACCCCACCAGCGAGTACGCTGGAGGTGCACAAGAAGTTGTGAGGCTACACAGCTGGGACAGCTGACCCCAACTGACCAAAGGGGTATTCCTTACCATATGACATCATGCTCAGCAATAAAACTAGGGAGAAGGTTGGTGGAGGTGGGCTGCTGCTTGGGCACTGGTTGGGCATTAGTCAGTTGGTGGTGAACAATTGTTTTCATTTATATCACTTGTCTTTCTTGGGTTTTATTTCTCCATGTTGTTTTCCTTTTCATTATAATTTCTTATTATTATTGTTATCATTATTAGTATGATTTTGTGTCAATTATTAAACTATTCTTATCTTAAACCATGAGTTTTCCCACTTTTACCCTTCCAATTCTCTTCTCCCATCCCGCTGGGAGCGGGAGTGAGCGAGGGGCTGTGGGGTGCTTAGTTGCTGGCTGGGGTTAAATCACAATACAGGTGCATACTCAGCATCTGAAAATATTACAGACATCCACAATTTTAGAGAGTATTTGAGCAGGAAAGACTAAAACTCTTCTAAAAACATGAACCACTTGAAACACTCCAGTAATTTTCAATTGCTTTGCAATGTGCAAGCAAGGAACCTTGATCACTTTCACAATGAAGCACTTATGCTCCCTGATAATTTTACACCCTTATATGCCACCTATTTCTAGAACCCCATCATTTCCTATCTCAAGTGGTTTTAAAAATATGTGAAGTGCTCCAATAATTTTAAATTATTCTGTGCAATGCAAGCTCAGAACCCTGATCACCTCAAAATTTAAGAGCTTATAAAAATTTGAAGTAGTCCAATATTTCTGAATGATTGGCTATTGTGATTTCACTTGTTTTATAAAGTGCTTCCATTTGGAAGGAAGTCTAGTGATAAACTGAAATATAGCTGTTGGCTAGCAAATATAGACATGTAAAAATAAAGTATTTAAAAAAATGAATCAGAGAACATGATTATGGCCCCCACAAAAATCAGAACACAAGCAATACAATTAAAAGGAAAATATATCCCAAATCGCCAGTTGCAATCAAAGGAGAAAAGATCTGCCCCAAAATTTCAGTAACAAACTGTATGTACAGAAACAGGTAACATACAAGATAATACAGAAAAAAACAAAAAAACAAGCATTGCATTGCTTCAGAGAGTTGTAATTATTCATATGTCTAATAGTTTTTGCAGATATATTTTATGAATATCTGTAACGAATATTATTGGAACATTTTGTCAATACATAAGGAACACACCTCTCACTTTGTGCTGTCCGAGGTTTTTCAGGGTTTTTTTAATATAATAAAATTAAACAGGAATATTGTCACTTATACAAAGGATAATAATGAAAAATACACTTTATTTCTGCCAGTGGTTCTATTCCACAATACACTGGTTTACTGGAAAAAAAAAAAAAGTATTCGTAGTTCTTGGAGGTTTGTGGATGATTTAGTATTCTGAAAGGGTTTGGATTTTAACTAATCGTACACACAATTTCGGGGACAAAGGTGATAGCTACCAGTTTTATCCACCTATATAATGGAAAGTGAGGCCTCTGTATAGGTTACCTCATTTATGTTCATAATTTATACAAGAAAATGACCCCCTACAGCAGGA
>NW_010429625.1:6132-9609 GCF_000710305.1 Buceros rhinoceros silvestris
TCAATGAATTCCGACACTATTGCCAGAACAATGTATTGAAGAAAATAACCTTGCATTCAGCATTCATTGCACTCCTCTATACTTGCCTTTACATTCCCGCTTCTTGCACACGTACAGCAGGATTTCAAATCAGAGAGTTCATGGACTCGGTGTTTTATTTTTCATTAAGTTTCATATTAATATTTAGTTGAGGTCTGGCAGTGGAGAAGTTCCTCTCATTGCAAACCAGCGTCATGGGAAAAGACAGACTATCTGCAGAAGAGGATGAGGAGAAAGCACAGAAGTTGCCAGGATTCCTGCCTTTTCCACACAGCGCCAGGACCTATTATGATCACCGGCAGCTCTTTTGGCTAATGCTATGGTTTTGCTGCTGTATTACTTTCTGAGGAGCCTGAATTCTGCTCAGCAGGTTGAACCACTTGTCTCCTAGGGAATGTATATAACTTCCATTAGGATTAGGACAGCAATGTTCAGCAGTGAAAAAGCAGCTAATAAGGTATGTAACCCTTCAAGCACCTTTTTTTCTAAACCAAATTTTTCTGTAACTAGGTCACAAATTCCCTCTCATAGAAGCAAGGGAAGACACTGGCATCAGAGGACCTCCTAAGCTACTTCAGCAAAAAACCTAATCAGCAAACTGAATGAACCATCAGGACTTCAACAGATCTTCTAAAGCTGAGGTAATTTATCATCTCTCATAAACAGCACCCATCTCCTGTATGTTTTAGCAATAATGACATCGAAGGAGAAATACAACAGTTCACATGCCACCTAAAATGGACAAGCAAAAAATAGTATCAGGTAATTATTTTTCTAAATTGATATCTAAATATTCTGGTCTAGCAAAAAAAATCTTCACAAAAGGTTCAGTAACAAAAATGCAAAGAGAATACATCTTCTTTCTTAAAACAGCAATAAGTTATTTGTTGCTCTTTCTTACGCCGCAGCCACAGAAATATTTGTTTTGTTTTTAGCTCCAGCTTCCAGTAAGAGAAAATAAAACTTTATTCCAGGGATTCTTGACAAGACTTAATAACACCAAAGTCTATTCTATCCGTAGTTTGCAATCCTCTCTAGAAGATTCACTCATGAAACCTCTTCAACTTCCTTTTCCTGGCCCCAGCTTTTAAGAATATCCCTAATACTAAGAAAGATGTAGGAATGTAATTACTGCTGGAAGAAGTTTACTTTAAGCTTCTAGATATTCCTTTTTAAAACAGACGAAAGGTACAAGTAAAGACCAGGTGTTCTGTTCTCCATTTTACTGCTGAGTTTTGCACATCTTTGTATTCTCTTGTATGGTGATTTGAAGTGAAAGTTAACTGAGACAAAAGAGACAGGTTGTAAAGGACCCAGTTTAACTTCAGGGAAAGAATAGCAATAGGGAATACAGATAATCTAGCAGGGGAAGCTCTTTCAAATATAGGTGTTAATCATCACGTTTTAAGGAACTTTCACTTGGAATATGTTGTTTCTGACATACTATCAGGATGACTCATTAGGCTGAAATACATCATGGTTCATTATTATTGCATAATGTGACATATTGATATAACCAGCTGAATTGTCAAAACAAGATGTCAAATATGTGTAATTCAAAGGAAGCAACATTTGGAAAAAGTCCTTAAAAGTGACTACATGTTATTAATTTAATTACATATCTTACTTCACCTTGCAAAAGCATGTCTTTCTACATTAGCACCTCTTTGGACTTGCATTTAGAGCATCTTCTTTTAATTTAGGCCCATGTTTTGCTTTGCAGTTGTCGTTCGTATGGCCACCTGACCAGGGAACATCCTCTCAAGATAAACATATTTTCCTCCACAGGAAGATATGGGAAAGAAAAGCCTTTTTTCTTCCACGCTTTCTCATCCCTTTTGCTGGGTCTGGACAGATTATAGAGCAGTAATTTTTAATCTGGGTTTTTCCAGTCTTTCAAAAATTTATTAAGGACTAACACTTCCAAAGTAGTGCTGTACATGACCCTGCCTGGACAGGGTATTCAAAAAGATGACTGCCAGAGGTCCCCTCCAGCATCAACCATTCTGTAATTATGTGAAAAACTCTATCTTTAGCCTTGGGTCTCCAACTGTCTCTAAAACCCTTGTAAATATTTGAAAGAGCTAAGTCTAATCTGAACCCCATTGTAAACAGATGTAATTGATATGCCACTTCCACATTCACAATAGACTATACAATCTTAATTAGTCATAGGAATAGTCAGACCAATGTGGAACAAATCACTAACCAGATCAGAATATCTCTGACCTTTCATTTTGACTATTAGTTATAAAGGTTTAAGGCTGCAGTACTCCTCACAAACTTCGTGAATTCATAAGAGGTTTAAACAGAACAGAATACTTATTTCAGGATAGAAAGCAGAGAGAAGTCTCTATTATTCTCAAATTTTGTCAATGCTGCAGGAAAAGACTCTCCCAAGGGAACCACAGATAAGTAAATTGTATTACAAGATATTCAATTTCTTGGAGTTATAGAACGTTTGAACATCCTCAAGAATTCCTCCTTTGTCAACCATATGTATGTTGAGACTGGTTTCCTTCCAGTGCAGTTCCCATGGCTCAATGGCGCAAGATATGTTCCTGTAACTGACATAACTGTGAATAGTCCACTGATTTTACTGTATAGAAAACAAAGGTCAATATGCACAGTCATCTAACCTCAGCCTTCATGTTAAAATATTAGGTAACATTACATTAGTGTTATATTCTGAAGAAAATGTAGTAGAGCTTTAAGAAAAGGAAAAAAAATCCCAGTATATAAATAAACTAAAGCACCTGCAAGCATTTTGTTTTGAATATGTTTAATACATAATGTTTTCTAAAAAACTACAAAAAAAGAAAAAAAAAGATATAAAAAATACTTTATTGCTGAACTATAATACAATTTCCATGTTGAAAGACAAAACCTCCCTATGCTGAAATACTACTGGTTATTTCAAATCCTGCCTGAAGCATGGCACACAGTAATAATGATGACAACATCCAGTCCAATAATACAAAATCAATAGAACGCATTGAACTGCTATCCAAAGCAAATCTAGAATGTCATTTTGTTGATTATTAATTAAATTGACACTTGCCAAATTAAATACAAACAAACTAAATACAAACAAACTTTATTTTACATGGGAAATTTGTATTATTATATAAAGCAAGAAGAAAAGTAGAGTTTATTATGACACCAGCAGAGAAACCTGACAATTTTTGTGCCTTAGGGTTTGACATATTTAAAGAAAAGAAAAAACTGGTTGTATAAATTGTATAAATATAGCTTTTGCAAATGGTCTTTTAATTCTTATTGATCACAGTCTTGGCATTCAAAGTCTAATTGTACTAAAAACTCTGTTGTATATCCAGTCTACTGAGAAATCATTACCGGAAATTAATCAGTACTCCAAGCACACCATTCCTAATTATGACCTGATCTTTGTAGTGCTTCATACACCATTTTGTTGAC
>NW_010429625.1:9699-13768 GCF_000710305.1 Buceros rhinoceros silvestris
GCTCTTCAGACCTACCTGACAAACCCCAAACCAATTAATAATTTCCAGGTGACGGTTTTGTTGTATCAAATACACAAAGAAAGTGTTTTGCAAAGTTATCAGGCAAATAATCAGAAAATAAGAATCCCACTAAAGTGATGTTTAGAAGTTTCTTTGGAAAAAAAAATTAAGAGAAAAATAAAATAATCCAGAAACAAATCCAGAAACATTCTTTTTTAAATCTCAAAATGCACCCACTTCAGGAAGACTCATTTTCTGCAAGTTAGGTTTGAGCTCTGTTTGCAAGTCAAGGTTTTGATGTTCATTTCTCCCACTCACTAATAATATTACAGACTGTAGTTGCCTAAATACTTATCTTACAACAGTGTCTTTAACGTTTTCAGAAGATACCAACTAAGAAAGCTAAGAGCTTTCCATACCTTAAATGGGCAAATTTCCTTTTCGATGAGAGGCTTAAATTTGGTTTAATTTATGGATATTCCTGCTTACCCCAGTGATGAGCTAAGAGGACAGGTAGAGCCGTTGCCTTCATCACTCTAGCATGTTTTATTTAGTAACATAAATGAGTGAGCTGGCACTGAATATTTTCAGCATGCAGAGTACAGCTAATTTCACAGGATGCTGTTCAAATAGTGCAATGAGTTCCATGTGGCCTCCGCAAAGTAACTGAGTTAGATCCATTTAATTACCATAATGTGTTCACCACATGCAGCACCATTGGGGGGGTTTTGTTGTTTATTTTAGTTCAGATAGCAAAAGCTTTGCTAGTTTTGATAGAGATGTAAGAAAAAAGAAAGTAAGTGAGCATACAAATCTAGTAAAAAGAAAAATTAAATCATAATACACCAGATATGAAAAAATATCTTGAGAAGATATTTCAGAATTTTTTCCAGTATGAATTGGAATTATTTTCCCATAGGTTTGACAGCTTTTCTGAAAAGAGAAAATAAGCACACTAACACACATTATTAAGGGCCAAAGGCCTAAGGCGAACCAATAAACTGGTAGAAACAAGCTAAGACAAATTTTTTTTAATTATACCTGGCAGAACTCAAATCATAGTCCATGAAAATGATTTATTCCTGAGGTTGCAGTTAACAGGACTTGACAGAGTCATTTAATCAGTTTTCCCAGCTATTTCCCAAACTGAAGATTTGGCCTTAGATACTACTGAAAGCATAGATTAAAATTCAGTAAAGAATATTAAGTTATGCTCACAGCCACTTTTGTCTGCATTGAATTTTGGAGTATGTTGAAGTAGATTCATTGCTCATGCTCTGGATGCCCTGTTCACTCCTCTCCAGCTGCTGTAACAATATAAACCTGAACAATTCCACAGCAGGCTCGTAAGGACTAGAATCAAAGTTATACATTTAAAAAAAAAAAAAAAAAAGCTCTAGGATGCTCAGTTTAATCTTCTGTACAGGTGTTTCATATTTCTTACACACCCATTTTAAATGCTCAGTGAAGTAAGCAATGTTTCCCTCAATATCGAATTATTTAGAAAACTAGCACATTGTAAATTCTCTTTCTAGTAGTCAAAGTAACAGCTGATGCAATGAACTTCCAGTTCTAAATTAGAAATATCCTGTGGCAGATGTACTTTTAATTGCTGAACACAGAAACTAGGTCACTTTAATTGAAAACAATCGATCCCCAAATCTGCAAATAAATTAACTACTTAAATCCCTGGCTACTCAAGTACCATTGCTGAGTCTTTGAATGACTTTGGTCATGGAAAAGACAAGTGCAAATTTAATCTCCTTTTCAGATTTGGCAAAAAGAAATCTGTCCATCTGGTAAGAGTCTGCCAAGATCCTTCACCCTTCCTTTGCCTATGCTGCTTGTCCCAGAAAGCTTGGGAAAGGCATTGCAGAAACTTCAGGCTTCAGCAAAAACATACCTTTTATCTCAATATCATTCATGATCTAGAAAGCAATGATGAAATCCTTCTGCCTTCACAGGTAATGATTTTGCACAGTCTTTAAACAGTAATTCGAACATGCGTAGTGTCTTCCATTGAAATCTATTTCTAGCAAGTATGGTCCATTTTAATTTACAGCCAATGGAAATGAAAGGAAAAACCAATATAGTGCTTCTATGACATCTTTCCTAGAGTACTGTTAGACTGCACTGCTGCCTACATACAACCAAAACAGCTCTTCTAAGTGGTTTCTAAACATGTGCTGATCTCTTGACCATGGATTATTTTTTAAAAAATTGCATATTGTTCTGATACTCTTGTATTACCACAAGTATTTTGTTAATTTTCTCCAATTTTTACTCAAAGAATAATAATGTCTCTGAAGCATACTCAGAAAACCATTTTCTTAAATCTTATGGCAATGATAACCTGCAGAATTCTCTCTGATACCATTTTTAGTGGTTTTAACTGCTCATAAGAGATGGCAACAGCCTTTCTGTCATATATAGAGAGACTATGATAACAAATGAAAGCCAAATTGTGTTACTGAAAAACAAAGAACAAGGATAAAAATGGCTTCCATTTGGAAAGACTGTTAGATCTTTGAAGTCTAAATTCCTTTTTATTCCATGATAAATATGACTGTTGTTTCGGGGGAGGGGGGTAGGGGTGGGGAAGCAAACACACATAAGATTTGGCCACAATTGCCATTATCTGAAGTCACTTGGCCGTCTAGAGTTGCTTGATCATTCTGACGTGCTTAATTCTAGTGTGCTTCAACTTTCTCATTTAAATATCTTCTCATCAATCATTAGTGCTTTCAGTCCTGGGTCATTGAGAGCATAATACTTCATTGTGTCAGCTGAAGGTGTGCTGACCTACTTTTCCCAGTTAATTTCAAGGGTAGGATCAGATGTTCCATTGCTTTTAGTAATTGATCTAACGATAGATCTTTACTAGAGCACCCATGACATGGTCTGAGGGGCATTCTGGGCATCACTGACTTCAAGGTCATAACTGAAATGAAAAAATCTCCAATCAATTAGGCAACTTGACTGCATAGTCTATTCTTGAAAAGGATTCTTTTAAAAACATATTACTTTTGTGTAATAAAAATTTCTGCATTTCAATGCAGAAGATCATGTGAAAGTTGCTGCTACCCTTTGATGTGCAGTGCTATGTTTAACATTTAATGTTAAAGGTATATCAGCTATGTTGATTTTACATGAACTACCTAGTGCAAGTGGAAAGACACAGCGGTAAGTGACAACTCAAGACAGATTGCAAGATATAAAAGCAGAACGATCGTTGATGACAGCAAAAACAATAGTTTGCTGTAGAAGGTGCAAAGTAGTTCCAAACAAAATATTCTCTTGGGTACAGACTTCTAAACCACTAAGGAGAAGATACTCTAGTCAGTTTTGCATGCTTTCTTCCTCTGGCACACCACAAAATTTGATTTTCTGGATCACATTCTGCAGTGTGGTTTTTGTAAAATACTACTTCAATGTGCACACTTCCACAGGTAGAGGATATCCACATCTGATAGGCATGCTTCTGATCTGCTGGGATTCTTTTTTTTTTTTTTTTTTTTTTTTTTTTTAAATAGTCTCATATTATTACAAAAAAGGGTAAATGTCTGTCCAATACACAACAGTAACATGCACAATAAGGGTCTCATAAATACATAAATAATATGCACATAAAATGTATTACAAAAAAGGGTAAATGTCTGTCCAATACACAACAGTAACATGCACAATAAGGGTCTCATAAATACATAAATAATATGCACATAAAATGTAAAGTGAAGTTTGATAGCTTCTAAATGTATAGCTATTTAGCTGTTAATTTTCACCTATTTTCTACTGTCCCAGATATTGAACATTGCACAGTCATAGAAAAGAGTGGATTCACATCTATATGGATACACACCTATATGAAGAACAAATAGTTTAATTATCATGGATAAGTACTTTTAGCCACTTCTTTCCTTTATTAATTTGCCTGTTTTAGAAAAATGTTTGGGTTTTGACTACTAAATTTGGTTTTTAGAATATCTTCATAAACCGAAGATATTATGTAATATTTCAGCTGTGTAAACACTGCTGGCTAAATAATAATAATAATAAATAATAATAATAA
>NW_010429626.1:0-4267 GCF_000710305.1 Buceros rhinoceros silvestris
CAGGACCTGGCACTTGGTCTTGTTGAATTTCTCTTGCCTCAAGCAACCTGACTCCTGAGATGGCTCAGGAGCTGCCCTGCCAGCGAGTGCAGTGACTTGGAAAGGGCTGGGGGAATGTGCGGTTGTCCTCAGCTTGTTCCCTGTGTGTGGTTTCACAGCCGGACGTGTGGGTGTGAGGTGGGTGTGCAGTAGGTGGTGCTGGCTGGTGCCTGTAGCCGGCTCAGAAAGGAGGCACAAAGAAACACCATCTCTGTGGCAGCAGCCCAAACAGGGAATATTTTAAAGGGTGTTCTCTGGAAAAGCAGGAAAATGCTTTCTCCAGAAAACAGTAACTGCACTTTTTTTGAAGTCTTGTGTCAAATCCAGAGGTTAAAAACAATCATTATGTTAAATGGAGATTTTAATCTGCTTTGCATTCATCTGATTGTTTCAGTTCCAGCCTCACCACAAAATAAGAACCGTACGGTCTCGGTGAAGGATATTGGCATTGCTGTGTACCTCAGAACAACCGTTCGTAGAGGAGCTCGGTAAAGATGCCGCCTCCTCACTCTTTTCTGATGCAGCAAAAATTGTGGCAGGCCAACCGGTGCTTGAATAGTTATTCAGTCTCACGGGCAGGATGAGCACTGTGTAGAGGCCAGCATACAGTCTTGTGCTGAAATAATTCAGTTCAAGAGCTGTGTTGCCCCTCTGCAGCAGCAGCAGGGAACCGGCTCTCCCTGCCCGGCTCTGGCAGCCAAACCACACGCAGCATATGCTCAGCTGAGCCACGGGTGACACCCCCTGTCAGCGCCCGGAAATTTCCCGAGCAGGAACAAGGTTTACACAAGAGCTTTAACTCCCAAAGTCCTGAAGAGCTGCAGACAAATACATCCCAGAATAATTGTTTTAACCAGAGGTGCACTGTTATAACATGCCAATTTCTGCCAACTGTAGTATCAGCCTTACACTTCACCCAACCAAGAGAGGATGCTGAGTCTCTGAGAACCCCCGCTGTCGTTCAGCTGACAAACAGCTCCCACGCAGCGCTGAGCCCCCGCAGCCACAGGCACTGCTGCCTGAGGAGCTGAAGGAACAGCCGTCCTGCGCGCGCACAGTGTTCTACACGCTGGTTTTCCAACGCTTGGGCAAAACCAACATACAAACACTTGGAAATCCCTCAACATTGACAACTACATTTTTCATTGCTCTGAAGTCTTAGAAAAGGGGGATGGAGGGAGTTCAGCGAAAGAAAACCTTCCCAAGGTTTGCAATGAGACACAGCAAATTCTTCCAAATCTCCCCGTGTCCTGATGATGCCATGCTCTGTTCTCTCCAGCATCGCTTCCCCCACGGCCCAGGGCGCCGAGCCACGACTCTCTCACTAGTAGAAACCAACGCGTCGTTTTTAGCCAAATCTCGTTTTACTGGAACCTCTAAGCTTTTGAGAGCTTATTAGTCCAGATTTAACCAGATATTAAACGAGAGTGAAATCCAGGCTTTACTGCGCGTATTAAACAGCTTTGCCAGCGCATAGTAACGGCGGGGAATTAGCGCACGGCCAACCCCAGTCCCATTTCCCTTGAACCGGGGGCTCTTTTCCCAGGGAGGAGGTTAAGGGCTTGTGACCCCTCTCTGCCGCAGTATTCCTGTGTGGGGTCATGTCGTGCCTCCATCCTACACTGGAAGTTTTGGGAAACACTGACGTCAGCGGTTCACTTTTGTTCCCATAAACTTCTACTTATTTCCCCTCTGTCTTTTAATGGGTAAACAGCTCCTACATTCTTAGTGTTGCCAGGGTGCTAGCTGTGCTCAACATTGTACAGAAATCTCTCTGATTTACTACAGATTCCTAAAAGCTCTTTTATTGTTGTTGGTTTTTTTTCTTTTTTTCTTATTCCCCAGAAAAGCACAGCAGCCAACTCGACAGCCATTACTCTGAGAAAACTGGCAGTCAGCAAGTTGTTTAATCCTCAGCCTGCTTCCGTACTGCTGTAGTGCCCCGATTTCAGTCAGAGTACGCCGCCAGAGCCGTGAGCTTGCAAACATTTGACATACGTGATTCTGCTATTGCACGTTTAAAATCACACCAGTCTCGAGAGATAATCCCCACACAACACGTCCACAACTGCTAGTTAACTTGTGGGAGTGAGGGCAAAGGCCGACAGCGTGATCACTTATTTTGAAAAGATATAGTTATTAACACAGAATTACAGTGAGATTCTGCCAACCGTCCCTAGAGCAGAACTGCGCCTTGTTTTCTGGCCACAGTAAGTGTGAGCCTGAACGCGCAATTCACGTTTAGTTTTCAGTTCCTAATTACCACTCTTTGCAGGTGACATCAGGTCCAACATCAAAAGCATCTCTTTGCTTGCCTAGGAGGGCAGGGGGTTGGGCCTTTTTGGAAGTAATTTTCCCTGCCTGTAGATGGAACTGCATTGTGTAAAGGTTTCAGGTGATGGTTTTTTCCTTAGAAGAGTATGGTCTTCACGTGCATATCAAACAGGAAGAGTAACCTGCAAGAAGGCACTTTTCCTGTGCCAAATACCTCCGAGTTTACGACACACACTCGCTTCTCCCGAAACAAGTTTCCAAGAAAGAGTAATAATTAATACAGTAGTTTGCACAGGCTGCACCACATCTTGGTCCCATTAAGACGCATTTGCCCACTGAATAATAATCTTGGCTTCCTAAAATGTAAGCAACAGATTGGTTTGGTCCCCTTTGGTGAAGCTGACCTGTCAAAGTGCCCGACTCACAGCAGAGGACAGCGCTGCAGCCCCGTGGGGACAGTGCACCGATGCAGACCCAGGTCCACGGCTGGGTGGACTTCTGCCCGTGGGGGCTTCAGAAGGGTGGGGTAGTGCCACGAAATCTGTCCCCCAATGCCTCTGCCAGTGGGGTCCCCTTGAAGCCGCAGTGCACAAAGCACCCCGTCGTGCAGCGCCTGAGCGCAGCGGTGGGTGATGCCCGAGTGGCTTTGCCAGATGAACCGCAGAGATTATCTGCAACTCAAAAACCCCCACGCAACCTATTGGAGGGGCAAAGCACACTGCGCCCACACACAAAAGATTAAATATTAGTCTCAGTCATGGCTTTGCACTTAATTGGAACAACTAATAAAACCATAATTGTAAAATGTAATTAATTTCCACCATACATACCTCACTGTTTATGTCTTCCAGGAGCCATTAACTATGAGATCTGTTGTTCTGGATAAGATTTAATCTCAATGCATGAAAATCCATTGCACAAAATATTGCGCAGCATGAACCTTGTTCCAGAAAACCTGTCTGGTTTGTGAAAGAGCCTGTTGTTGCCCAGATTGAGGGCTCAGCCCTGCGAGGTGCTGAGCACCCTGCAAGCCCTGAAACGCCGCTGGGAGGCAAGGGGACTCAGCACGACCCAGCAGCAGTCAGCGCCGCGCGGGATTGGGTCTTCAGTTAATGTATAACAAACAGCTGCACAGCGGTGTGTGAAACCAGCAGGTTAAACATACACTGGAAATAACCGTAAGGAGAGAGGAGCAAGCGATTCCACGGCAGCGTTTCGTTAAACCTTTGGCTGAGCTGCCTCTGTCCCTGTGTATTTACCATGCGGAAGCAACGGTTTGAGGAGTGTTCTGCTGAAAACAAAGTTAAGCAGTCCAGGCAGAAATCACCTAAAGCTGCAACCAAAGACTTCTAGTTAAATATTGTGCAGACTGTGAGGGGGTTATTATTGGCTGGAGTCTCCCCCAAGCGAGCTGCCCCTGCCATCGTGGACAACGTGGGTGATGCAGAATGGCACATGCTAAACATACATCTGCAAAAATGAAAATAACAACGAACCTCAACGCCTCACCGTCCATCTCGAGGGGTTGCAGGGGTCAGCGGCAGAACCTAATGCCCAAATCATACCTGGTCGTTTACTGTTACAGATGGCAGAATCCGAGGTGTAGTTACGTCTGAGAGCTGCAAAGTGCCACAGGAAAGGAAACGGCCGTGCAGAAGGCACTGCAGGTGGGGAGCTGAGTTATCCCAGCGACAGAACAACACTGGGTGGAAAACCAGGCACACGCCTGCCGGAAAGACGGGACCTGCTTTGGCTGCCTGGTGTACAGGGGGAGCAGCTACGCTCACCTAGAGACCCACGTTTCTCTCGAGAGCCTGGCGTCCCGTACAGAGATGCAGAACGCCCCTGGCTTTGTGTTCTCCACTCAGAAGGACCCGTACATCTCTCTCCTACATTCCTACACAGAAGACTGACTGATACATAACAGAAGATCTGCCAGAATGGGATTTCATCT
>NW_010429626.1:4369-9179 GCF_000710305.1 Buceros rhinoceros silvestris
CCCTCCCCAGAAGAAATAGCAACTTCCACCTCCAATGTTTTTCTGAATTAGAGGAGAAAGATGTGGAGAATGGCTGCAATTATGGATGCGGGAGAACCCCAATTCAAAGCAAAATTAATTTCTGCCTTACATTTGCTGGAGTTATTCTGTGAATAATCACAAGGAGAATTTTAATGGCAATATTATATTAAACTGTTAAAAGTACAAACGCCAACAGATTTCCTTAATAATAGATTTACATAGCCAAGATAATTTTCTAAACCTAATTAATAATGTATAATGATGTATGAGACTTCATATATGTCTCCTGCAATAATTTGAAATTCAGATATTATTGAATTCCCAATTATTAGTTACATTAATTTTAGGTGAAAGCTCTGCTGGAATCTCAGTACCAAGAAAATTAACTACATGGGAGCATAAAGACAGAGCTATAACCTCCCCGTGTTTAACTTATGCTCAAGCCTTCCCTGGCTGCGGTACTCTTCCCGTGCAAGGCTGGGCTTTCACCGGTTCAGGGCCTCTGAGCAGATACAAGGTCCACTGAGGTTAAGGGGACTTTCCTCTGCTTCTGTAAAGGTTTGAGTGAAGACTGTCGTGCCCTATGAATTGATTTTCTTTGCTCACTGCGATCTAAGTACAGGAGCTGAACAAACGTCCAGTGGGGTGGAATCTAGCAGAGTTCTATGTTAGGTGTGAGTACTTGCTACTCACCTACCATCAGTTCATGCCAAATCTTTTACTATAGCCACAACACACAAAAACAACAAAGAAAGAAATTGGAAAAGAAGAAAGAAGCAGGTATGTCTTCATGTTGTTGTATCCATTACACTAAGGCATCAGTCAGTCCCAACAACTGCCCACAGTCCAGAGCAGGCCCTGTGAGAAGGGCAGTCTGCCCTGCAAGTGTTATCGTAGCAACTGCAAAGGAGTCCAGGCACAGCACCGTTCCTAAGACCAAGTCATCACCAGGTCTCACGAGGCAATTAGGCCTGGACACTAGATGCAGAGGCGAGCAGATTAACAACCACCACCTGAAGAGATGTTTTAAATGATCCTGGTTTATTTTTAACAATATTTTAAAGCCTTTGAGAAGATTAATTCCTCGGTCCGAGAGCTGAGCACCTTGCTGCTCCAAGGTAAACCGATGTACTAACCGAGTCCTCGGCACAGGAGTGTTCTCTGCGGGACTTGGGAGTGACACTGCCTTGATTCTGCTGTTGTCAGTACAGAGGAACACCACTGTCCTGTGCCCCGAAAGTCTGATTTCTCTGCAACAAGAGGAAATAGGTGCTACAGTTTTCGCTCTCCCTCTTCCTCATGCCATCAGGCAGAAAGCACGCAACAGATTACATCTATAGAAGCGAAACCCGTTTATGTGTATTCTTCAATAATAGGAGCCTGTTTCATAAGGAAGTCTGTAAAACCTTCATCGGGGACGTTATCTCTTCTGTGCTATCAGCAGTGAGTGAGGGAGTTTCTAACACTGGCGTCACAGCGCAGCTGATAAAATACAAGAAATACACCTATTTGAAAAGACACCAGCAGAGATGTCGGTGTTTCAACAAAACCAGATACACTGGAAATACACCGAGAAAGGTCCAGGTTTCTGAATCTCGGACCTGCTGCATTAGATTGGAACAAAAGCCATCTAACCAATTCTCTTGTCTCCAAGTAGCTTAAGGAGGAACAAGAAGCAAGACGAATACAGAAAAGTTTTCCCTCTATTTTACTTTCCCATTTTCTGGCAATCTAAAGTTGAGAGTCTTCCGGAATCAGAGGCTGCCTGCAGCACACACAGTTTTCTAGATCTCTTGGGGCACTCTTCCATTGGATATCCTCCTTCCTTTCTTTGGATTCCACATCCTTGTATTTCACTGAATTCCCATAATTAATTGGCACTTGGAATGAAATGCATTCCCTTCGGTTTGATTTTAATCTCCTGCTCAGGTGATGCTGTGTCTGTTGGGAAACCTAGTCCTGCCGGAGGTGCGAAGAGCTGGGTGCCTCCAGCCTCACAGACAGGGGTGTGGAAAGAAGTGAGTGCCAAACAGGAAGGATGGGTTTCCAGGAGACAGTGACCACGGCTAGCACCCTTGGCAAGAGGACGTGCAGGCAGATACGCTGGTTAGGTTTCTGGACTATTGCCCAAATATTTAAATGATGGTCCTTCTTGCTTCTTGTACCATTAAGAGAGGATTCCTGGATTTAACAATCTCAATGACTGTAATACATAAGCCATAAATAAATTATACCTTCCTTAAAAGCTGTTCTTGATTTTTTTTGTTTTTCCCAGCTCCTCTACATGCTATTCACATTTTGTGTTGTCGTTCAGGTTTTAAGTAACGTGTTTAACTCTCAACTTTTTTACGGGCTGGAAAGTCAGAGCCCTACTCATGAGTGCTACCGTTTCCCCCAAATCCATCGTTCCTCTCTCAGTGACCGCTGCACCAGGAAGTATGTTCTGTGTTAACCTTTTCTCTAGTGTTACACAAATGTGTAACAGCAAGTATTCAGCCAGCTTGGCTATTTTCTTCCTGGATAGCTAAGCTATTCCATCAGTAACATAGAAATGTTTTAACAACACAGAAACAACCCACCCCGCGTGCCAAGGAGACAGGGAGCCCTTGGTTCATTGTTGGGAGGTTACTTTTAATTACAAGGTCCTGATTAACACACTGGAACAAGGCAATAGCTTACTTCAACTGCAGTTCCAAATCACTGTACTTAAAAATGCTGACCCTTGTCATAAGCAAGGGCAACAAGTGAGAGGGCAAAAAGAAGACTGTTCCAGCTCTGAGTGAATTTGAAGTGCTATGACAGCACTTTGCAGAAACCCAGCAATCTATAAAAGCCGGCCTTCAAACTTCAATTTTGCAGTATCGAAACCAGCCAAACTCTTCCCATTAGTCAAAGAGTTCACAAATTGATGCTATCAGACAGGAACTTAATTTTAAACAACGTTTCTGTAAAAAAAATTATCTTAAAGCTTTGCATTGAGTTTATTTTTCTAGTTAGTGCAACCTAACATATCATCATCATCACTATTATTATTATTTTTATTACTACTAGTAGTAGTACTCTTGTTAAGGTTTGATTCTGTTTCTTTTGTCTGTTAACGGGCTGAACCATTTTACTCCTGTGGTTTGCCCAGAGACAACATCATCTAGTGCTTGGAAAAAGCATTCTGGTTGTAAGTCAGTATTGGAGCAGTGACAGATCCCAGCTTTATTTGAAGCTCTTAGCTTCAGTTCCTCCATGTGCAAGTAGGACATGAAATTACCACAGTTAAGAGCTAGTCAAAAATACAAGAGAGTAAGGAAGTGCATTCCTCATCACCTGCAAATCAAGGTCACCGTTAGCTAAGGGTTCAATGGCCTGGGCCAACAAGAGAGTTTGGGCTAATGAAAGAAAGGAGTTGTCTTTCTATGAGAGAGCTGCCTCTTGCACACCGATTAACTCCTGCTTGATGCTCGCCATGCGCAGGGCAGAGGGAAAGCTGGCCTCCAAAGAGCAGTGCTGCTTGCCAGGAGCATGCGTAGGGTGAGCCCTGGGTAGAAGCAAAGCCAGGTTACGTGCGGTTAAACTGCTCTTGCATTTGAGCGTGTTTTCAGGGAGCATAAAGCACTTGCGTAACACAAAAAAAGATGAACGCCTACAGAAATGACAAGTGTGGCATTCTGACTGTAGCATTTGCGTAACACAAAAAAAGATGAATGCATACAGAAATGACAAGTGTGGCATTCTGACTGTCTGTGAAAAACCCAGGATGAGATCGAAGAGTCTTGTGGGCCATGGTCCCACAGACGGCGTTACCGCTGCAGGTCAGGCGGGGAGGGGAGCTATACCACAGCCAGACGTCTCAGGCACGGGTGATGCTGTCTGAACATCAACCTCTCCCACCTCCTCCTGCTCAGGCAGCTCGGGGGAAGCTGTACTTAGGAGCAGGGCCAGAGTTCACCCCTGGTTGGACCCAGGACAAACGAGCCTCTAGCACTGTCGAGTCCAGCCTTTCCCTCCAGCTCTGGAGCACTGACCACCCCTGATCTCTGCAAATGAGTCTCAGACTCAATTACCTCAGCAAACGGTGCTGGAAAAGCTATGCAGATCTGCTCGAAAGGTAAAATGTACGAAGCAAACACATTTGTGATGAAATTTCATTGATTTATCCATTTCTGTAAAGACTGTTAGAACGCAGATTTGTAAGGACAAACTCCTTGCAAGTTCAAGGGCAAATATACCAAACGCCCGTCAAGCATGTGAGTGCGTTTGTGCATTCTCCCACTTTCTGCTTCCCAAATGCAAATTTCTGCATATAGTTACGAGAGGTAGAGTCTCCAGAGTTATGAGAGGTAGAGTCTCCAGGCCTCTGGTGACTTCTTTAACACTGTGCAAAAAGTTGTTTCTCTATTTAATGGTACTTTGACGTGAACGTGTCTCTAAGGGAAGGAAAAAAGACTTTGTTAAATTTCTGCATATAGTTACGACAGGTAGAGTCTCCAGAGTTATGAGAGGTAGAGTCTCCAGGCCTCTGGTGACTTCTTTAACACTGTGCAAAAAGTTGTTTCTCTATTTAATGGTACTTTGACGTGAACGTGTCTCTAAGGGAAGGAAAAAAGACTTTGTTTGATCTGTTTTTTATTAGTGGCTCTTTGCATTCTGGGCCTAATTTAACTAATGACCCGCCAATTGTTTCTCTGTAAATAATAATTATTATCTGTAAATCATAGTGAGCATTAAACACGCTATGTCACGGTGCCTTCAGAAAGTGGCTTTGAGAACCTGAAAATGTGGCAGGACCTTCCCAGAG
>NW_010429626.1:9349-17280 GCF_000710305.1 Buceros rhinoceros silvestris
AGCTCAGAACACAAGCCGTTCCCTGTCATATCACTTGTGATTTTGTGTTTCCAGTTGCAGCCTACCCATTTAGCTCTCAGTTGTCATGTCCTTTCCCTTCCTGGGATTCCATTGTCTTCTACAACTTCTCATTTATCTTGCCAAACTTGACCTTCACATAACCCGCTCTCGGAAGTTATCTCTTGCTGCCATCCTTGTGACGGTGCAGTGTGGTCTGCACAGAAAACAGACCAGGCTCCAGATTCCCACCCGCAGTAGATTGATGGCAACATTTTCAATCGCCTTCAAACACAGGACTGTTGGACCCGATGACTAACCAAACCAGCCTCTGCTGAGACCAGTTGGGTCTCCATGTATGGTCACTATACTTAAGATTAAAAATATTCTCATAAAACCTGTTCAAAATCTATTCCAATTCAAAAATCACCGTTTTCTACAGCACCTGTAGTGAGAGCAGTACCGAGAACCTTTTCTGGTTCAAAGATTAAATGCTCTGAATGGGGCTCTTAGACAAAGCCGAATTTTCAGACACTTCCTGGTGTTTTCCATTAACAAGAGGTATAACATTCTTCTTCCTTTCCAGTTTCCCGCCAGGAGACAAATGAAGGAAAGAGACAGGGGGAATTTTACATGATGTAACATCTCAGACATATAATTCCTTCTAACGATGTAGGTGTTTCCCTCGCTCATTTGGCACCACGTGCCAGCAGTGCGCGTTCATACAGTCTTAGGGGGCTTGGTTTGTTCCACAGACTGGCTGTTGAATCTCGCATTCCAATATCACTTGGAGCTGGCTTAAAATTGTGTGACAAGCACCTCTTCTTACCACAATAATGCGTTTGATTATCCGTTAGCATGGCTTTGTGTAATGATGATTTGGGAGCCAAAGAAACTGAGGTTACGTGTTGCTGTTGAACCACTGTTGTGTTTGGCTGGTAGGAATTTGGTTCTGTAGACCATTTTCCTTTCCCTGAAGGTAATCCAATAACTACAAGTGGAACAACTCCTCCAGGACCCCACGGCTACGTACAATGTTAGTGCTATGAGAACAACTGCACAATATAATTCTCAAAAAAACAAATAATATGAAGGACTGTCTCTGTCCCAGAACACACTGTTAACCAAAATGAGACATTTCTGTGCATTAGCAAGGATGATTAATGAGTGGTGCAGACAGAGACTGGCACCACCTCACCAGAGAGGAGAAAATGAGATGCTTATATTTAAAAAAGAGGAGGAGGGTTGCCTGGGAAATTAACGGAATCTTTAGTCTGACTCTGAACTTGTTAGGATTGTAGAGTTGAATCTGCAGCCAGACTGGTGAGAGAAAGCTGGGGAGCTTTGCCTCAGGGGCTGGCGAGTCACGTATGGCAGAGGAGCAGAGGATGGGAGATGGGAGCGGTAGCCAAGCACAGTGAGAAGAGGAGGGTAATGCAGTTTCAGGGACCAACCAGGGATGCAGGAGGAGGAAAAGGTCACGCGACAGACTCTATGAACGTGGCAGAAAGGGCAGACACCGCCGAGGCCGGAGGAGGTCACTCAGCGCAGGTGTCATTAAGCAGCCCTTTGCCTCCGCCCCAGGTGATGGTGCCCCCTCTCTTCTGTCCGTAGTGCAAGAGCTCTGTCCTGCCAGGAGCTGCAGCCCAGGAGTCAGACAGACAGTGCGCTTACTGCAGAGTCACACTTGTGATAGAGAGAGAAGCTCTGGGGAGATAGTGAATTTGGGGTCACCGACAGTTCCTTCCTGATACGGAATACTCCCTGCTGGGGGAACTCCTCATCTCTCACTGGTTTTTCTCCTCTGTGGACTTTTTTCCCTTGGCAATACCTGGTCATTCATCACCACCAGGTAACTCTTCTCCAGAGAAAGACTTTTAACTCTCCTGTGCACTGCAGCTTCCCAGCCTGGCCTTTGCATTTGAGGTGAGATTCCCCACAGTTAACGGATATTTTTTTTTTTTTAATTTTTTCTCTGGGGGAGAAGGGAGCCAAGATTATTGGGTTTAATTCCTCATGGATCAGTCTCAGGTGGTGGGCCAAAGAATCAATTTGGCCTGTCTTTTTCCTTAAAGTTTGTGGACGAAGGTTACCAATACGCCTCCAGAGCCAAAAAGGCTTCTGCTGTTGCAGCCTCCACCTTGCCCAGCACAGAACCACTCACCCGGGGCACTCTTAATGCCCCGGCATCTGTAGCCACACCGCTTTTCACACACATCGGGCTTAACGCGTAGGAGCCATCAAAACTGCCTTTGGGGAACTCGTATAAGGAAGACTTAGAACCAGTATCCCATAACTCCCTTCACTTTCTCATTACCTACCTAGCACATCCAGCTGGTGATCACCCTTAACATCACACACGTGTGTTTGCACTTGTGTGTATGTAATCACCCATCATAGCGGTCTGAGGTTATTACAGGGTAAGACCTAGACATGCGTGACGTGAGCCAGGTTCACCCCTTGACTCCACGCGTGCCTTGGGATCTTGCAATTCAGCGATATTCTAGGGGAGAATTGTCTTTCAGTTTTCTGCAGGGGAAAAAAGATATATTGTTTTAGTAAGTGGTGCCAGCTACTAAAGCTCTACACAGAGTGATAAACCCAACGCATCTAGAATTAAAGTATCTGAATCAGCAGATCCGAACTTGTGGGATTTTTCTTTTGTTTCACTTCACTAATTGGTTAGTTGTGCCGGGCATTTTGCTTAAATCTAAATCAGACTGAGAAGACGTAAAATAACATTTCGGTGGTTCAGGTTGTGCAGTTTGGGCTGCCTGTTTTAGGTGGTGGAGATTTACATTGTCTTGGCTAAGCTTTGAATATATTGCCGTGTAAAACAGGAGGTCTCTCTGTGGGCAGACTGCTGCCACCCCAGCTGGGCAAAGAACACCGTAAACTCCTCCAAGATGGGGTTGCTTTTGCAAGTTGTGGAAAAGGGTCTTGAGCCTGCCCCTGCTAAACCAGTTCATTACACAGCTGCCAGTCAAAGGCTGTCCGTGCTCCCCAGGGCGTGTGGAGAACCACCGCTGCCCTCCTGCCACAGGAGCTCACCACAGCCGTCATTCTCATCTAGTCGGGAAGCTTGTTAAAATCCTCTGGTTAAAAACCTCTGTGGCCTCATTCAAGTCCATCTCTTGATGGACTTGACCTTTTCCCCTCGGCTGGGACACATAGAGGTGTGTCAGTCCTCAGTATCGCAGCAGACAGGAAAAGCATTACACTGGAGCCTTCATCTTCCCACAAATACTTAGGTCTTTGATGCTTATTTTTGCTTTGAATAGACTACAATGATGCTATTTCATGAAATATAACACTTCTGGACCACTTGTCAGCTGATCCACAATTGCATTGCTGTTATTTTCTTCCAAAAAAGTGGAAATTCTGTGGTTTAGAATCATTTCTTGATCAAGGAACAGATAAAAATAATGCATTGTCGTTTGTTCACAATAACAGTTTAAAAAACCTAACAAAATAAAAATTTCTGATCTAGTCAATTAAATGGTTCTAAGAAGCATAAATAATTTCCCCTTATTCCCTTCCTTTTAATTATCCAATCCGAAAAATATTCATCAACTCATTAGGAAGCACCAACTTTTTATCTGAATAACATACGTTGTTTATCAGAGCTGCTTCGTCAGCTCTTGGAAATGAGTTCTGTCCTTCCGGGGCTCTGGAATGGAATACGCGGAGTGAGGCATCACGGACTGGCAAATCCCGCTGTTCTCTGTGTGTTGGAATCCAGAGGACAGTTGTATTTAGGTGACAAAAGCTGCACAAGGCACAGGGACTCCTAAGAGGTGCAGTAACTAGTGATGTTCTCTTCAAACCTCGTAGGAAAACACGTTGTATTCTTACAGGAGGAGAAACAAACCCACGACATTAAACACGAGGTTCTCCAACGCGACCCGCGGCCCCTCTGAGAACAGGCGAGTGGCACTTAATGCCCCTGTCAGGGATGATCCTGCAAACCGGAAGAAAGGCGACAAATACCAGTTGGTCACTCACAACCTTGGCATGTTTGCTCTTCAGTCATTCGACGTTTCTTGCTGGTCGTACTAATCCCCAGAAAGGGAAAAGGCTTTGGAAAGCATTTACGAATTCTACAAGGAGCTCTTCGTTTCCAGGTCTCCCCGAGAAGTGCATCTGACTGACACACCGTGTCTCCCGACATGATTACCCCTGTTTACTTCACCGAAGGGCATGAAAGGGGAGGACAAGGGAATACTAACCTGGTTTTGAGCACCTTTATTAAGGTTACCTGCCCAAACAGCACATTCTCCCGTCCAGAAATGCAGTCTCATCAGAAAAGGGGGAATTAGATAATTTGCTGAGAATTTCTAGGTGACAGACAACGGAGCCCACCAGAGGCTGCACGAGCCAAAGAGACCCTCAGACATGCTGTTGCCATGCACGGGCACCTCCTGCACGAGGGTTGTGGTGCATTACGGACACGCAACACAGCAAGTCCCAAGTTTTAGGGAGCATAGCCCATCATGTGGGGGGGACAAAATCCCTCTCCATGGGCAGAATCAATCGGCTCTTCTACAGATTCCTAGGATTCCTGTATCTCCAACCAGGACATTAGATCAGAGTGTGACAAGTGTCCGCAGCACACCGTGCAGCCATGGGTTTATGTCTCACAGCGTTCTCTACAGAAACCGGCTGCTCATGGCCGGGTGTACACAAGAACAAGTGGCACCGATGGTGAGGCTTCTCCCCGTTGTTGGTAGAATATTTCATCTACATCTTCTTTCTGGTTGGGTGGTCTACAGCAGACTCCCACTGTGATGTCAGCCCTGTTGGCTTTCCCCCTATTTTATTCCATAAGCATCTACCCTTCCATCACCGGTGTTGATCTCCAGACAATCAAACCCCTCTCTAACACACAGGGCCAGTCCCCCTCGTCTCCTGCCTGGCCTGTCCCTCCTAAAGAGCTTGTAGCCATTGAGTGCGGCGCTCCAGTTGTGCGGGTCATCCCACCATGTCTCAGTGATGGCAACCACACCATAGTTCTCCTGTTGTACAACGCCTTCCAGCTCCTCCTGGTTGTTGCCCGTGCTGCATGCACCGATGTAGATGTACTTTAGTTGGGCCACTGATCCCTCACCTGTTTTTTGGGGGGGAGAAGGCCTAATTCCCAGCTGACCCTTTCCAGGCACTGCCTTGATTCCCTGCACACCAGCATCCCTTGCAAATGTACTATCACTGTACTCGCCGCCCTCTATCTCCACGGGTGCGGTGGACCTAAGGCGCTCGCTAGCACAGCGCCCACTAATGTTGATGTGCAGCATTTAGACTTAGTTCCAGTGAGCCTGATTTTATCCCCGTCCCCCTTCAAACCTGGTTTAAAGCTCTTTCAATGAGGCCCGACAGCTCCTGCGCGAGGATCCTCTTCCCCCTTTGAGACAGCTGTACCCCATCTGATGCCAGCAAACCTGGTGTGGTGTAAATCAACCCGTGATCAAAAACCCCACGGTTCTGTTGGTGACACCAGGCTCGGAGCCAGGTATTGACCTGGTGGATCTTCCTGTTTCTTTCCTCAACGTTCCCTGCAAGTAGAGGGATGGAGGAGAACACCACTTGTGCTCCCGATCCCTTGACTAGTTGTCCCAGGGCCATGAAGTCTTTCTTGATTGTCCTCAGGCTTCTTGTTTGGTGTTCATCACTACCAACTTGAAAAGTCACTAATGGGTAATAATCTGTGGGCTGTCCCAGGGTGGGAAGCTTCCTCACCACATTTTTAACCTGGGCCCCAGGGAGGCGGCAGACTTCCCTGTGAGGTGGGTCAGCACTTCATATTGAGCCTTCTGTCCCCTTCAGAAGGGAGTCGCCTCTGATAATGACCCAGCGCTTTCTCTTTGTAGGATGGGTTTTAAACTGGGCATGGACTGACTTAATCCTGGCAATTCTTCCACATTTGATGAGTCGCCGTTCTCGTTATTGGTTGGCTCCGCTTGCAGGGCTTCATACCTGTTACTTACGGACCCTGGGGAGGTGAGGGTGCTGCTGGGGCAGCGCCTGCTGTGTTGGGCAGTAACCTGCTGCCAGTGTCCCCTGTCCTGGTCACTGTGTTCCCTCCTATAGGAGATGGGACAGGGGGTCCTCCATATTCTCCCTCTTGTCATTCTGCTGGGCCTGTGGCAGGGAAGGCAGGATGTTGTCCCAATGGTCAACCTCCTTCTCATCCTCCCTAACACTCCTCAAGCTGCTCACCTCCTGTGCCAGTGTGAGAGCAGGGCACAGCCCGCAGCCTGTCCTTTCCCTCGCTGGCTGCGTGTCTCTGTGCAGCTGCATCGTCACGGTGGGTGCATTGTCTTCAGAGACGCCGTGACCTTCTGCCTGGTGGAAACCATTTCTTGCTGACCTGCATGGGCAGCACTTTCAGCGCCCTTCGGCTCCACGCCGCCACCAGCCAAAAGCTTGGTGTTTCCGCCCGGTTTCGAACCGGGGACCTTTCGCGTGTTAGGCGAATGTGATAACCACTACACTACGGAAACCCCTGCCTGCTGTGCCATCACTGCCCGTGGAAGGACACCAGGGGCTGGCTGTCGGTGCCCTCTGCTAAATGATGTTCATCACAGCCCCATCTCACACAAAGCAGCAAACGGAAAAGAGGTTCAGTCCCTCCCCGAGGTCAAGTGATGGTCGTGTCTCGTTTCTTTTAATCAGAGAGAGAATTTTGGCTCTTGACTCTAGCTTGGGGTCTGCCCATGGGGTTTACAGAATGATCCTGAGCAGTTTCAAATCATTCCCAAGTGCAGCAGGGTCTTTGGAGTTTGAGGACTTGAAGATTAATCTGTGTCCTCAACTCACTTCTGCTTCACTCCAGAGTCACAGACTGCCACGTTCGTGTTCAGAGTAGGAGGCAAATCCCTGTTGAACAGCAACATGGGCTCTATAATCCCTTAACAAAATTTAAAATTACTTGCCCTGAGAGTGACTCTTCCTATGGTGTTTCTAACCACCTTCGATTAAACACAACACCAGTCTTCACCCATGAATGACGTCAGTGGCAGCACTTGTTAATCCACGGTTTCATGTGATTCCTCTGCTCCCAGGCGGTGTCAGGATAAAGGTAGTCCAGGCAGGGAACTAACTAAGCAGGTCGGGACCTCTCTCCTAGGAAACCACGTGTGAGCGCAGTGCGAAGTGTTGCTGGAAGGAGACGTTGGGAGTCGAAGCACACGGGGCTCAGAAATCGTTGTCCGTTTGACCACCTTGTAGGAAGAGAGGCAGTTTGCAGCACACGGGGATAAAAGAGCTTTTGATTCAGTCAAGCCCATACACCAGTACCGTGCCCTGCAGCGTGCCACTGCAACCCCCGTGTGGGACGTTCTTGGTGCAGAAGGGGAAGAATCTAATCATGAAGGCTCATATCCAGGATCGGCTCAGCTCCGAAGTGAATCCAACAGTGAGGTTACTGCCTAGCAGTAAGGTTTACCTGAGGAGAATTTAATCCGCGTTTGAGGCAGAAGCAAAGAACTCGATCCTGGTGCTCTTCTCTGCGAGATCAGCCACAGTGAGGCAGAGTGAAAGCCCACCAAGATGAGTGGCAGTTCAGAGGGCTTTGTCCAAGACCCCCTGTGAGCAGGACTGCAGCCGTGAGACTCGGGAGAGACCACTGGCCTTCGCCCGTATGGGAAAGCGAGCCAGGACCGTCCTGCTGGTTTTAGTGACACGGCGTGCTACGTGGACATCCCTGGGGGTCCGCAGGTTTCCATGTGATGGATTAGGGGTCTGCCCACAGACACTCCGTTGGGAAAGGAAATGCCAGGAGGGACGGATGACCCAGGCACACGGCACAGGGTGTGCATTGCACCGAGAGGGGCTGTAGGCTCTCGCCTGCTCCCTCCAATCTCCTTGCAAATCCCTACGCAAGCTGAAGAGCCATAAATTACTGCCATGGTATTTTTTCTCATGTATACAATTCCCTA
>NW_010429626.1:17379-19268 GCF_000710305.1 Buceros rhinoceros silvestris
TAATTTTAGGATTTAGCTTTATAACCATTTAGAAATCTTAATTTGCCCGTCAATCACAACCCAAGATCTGAGTTCACGGGCACACAGCTGCCAAAAATCTTCAAGATGAAAAGTCAAAGGGAAGAGGGGAAAAGCAATCCTTCTTGTGTTAAGCTTTGTACTGGCAGGGGAAACACTGGCTGCTTCTACAGCTGCCCGCGTGGAGGAAACACACTTGGAGCTCTGCAAGAATCCGGTATCCCCTGCCCTGCAGCAAAGATACAACCGCAGGCAGCTCCTCTCCCTCCCCAGGGCACCGCTGGGGAGCCTTTGACATTCCTCAGGAAACTTGCCATGACACAGGGAAGGCCCAGGGGAAATACTGGTCTTCAGAGTGGTGGCAGAGCAAAGAGGGTGGCATGGGCTGGTGACCATGGGCACACACGGAAGCAGCAGTGGGACCCTGGTAGGAGAGCAGGAGTGGACCAGGGGAGATGTGAGAGCGATGGGGAAGAGGGCTGGCAAGAGCAAGGGGGTGAGAGGAGAGGGCTGCAAAGAGAGTAGAGGGTCCTCCAGCTGGTGATGGAGAGGTGAGAGCCACCCAGCAAGGGTGAGCTGTGCATTCCTAAGAGATTCCTCTCTCCTTGGCACCAAGGGAAACCTTAGGGAAATATGCAGATTAGACAGAGAAGTGAGAGCTAGAGAAATGTGGGAAAGGCAGGCAGAAAGAAGAAACTATTATCGAAACAATGTTCATAGGGGTTGTTTTAGAGTGAATAAACCCAAAGCAGCCCCCGGCACTACAAGCTCGCAGGGCAAGACAGCACATATACAGCTCAGCTGAGGTCTCCCTGGCCTTGGCAGCACTGCGAGTGTTCTGTTTTCACATAGATAAACCATTCATGAGCAATTTCTCCAATACATTAAGCATAAACAAGCTTTCCTTTTGCATAGGTAAGTATTTCTTCCTACCCCCGCGATTTCCTCTCCTAAAACAAATATTTTTATGTTTGAACCGCTGAAAGAAAACAAGCATGAGGCTTCTCATTAATTACTGAGTTCCCAGGACTTCTCCTGCAGCGTCTGGAGCCAGGCTCCCATGCCACACGTTTTATTTTGTGGAGTCTTTCCATTTTATGACTCTTGGAGCAACTGGTGGTGTTTATTGATCTTTCTACCCAGCTGTTCTTTTCCTGCAGGAGCACAGAGATGGATTTTCCGTGGCCTGATACGTGAGGCCCTGTGTGTCTCTGTTAAAGCGGTTCGTTGATGCCAATAACAGGAGTCAAGGAGGCAGTGGCTTTTTAAGACTCAGAGTTTGTGGGTGTAAAGGAAACAGCAAATGCTACACACTGGCTTCACTTTCACTGTAAAAAAATGTGCTTCTGTGATAAATCCCAAAATCCCATGAACAAACTAACCCAAACAAAACTAGCTGTGATACATAAGTATGGAGCGGAGGAATTGTGAGAAACCTGTGCTGGAAAGGGAGGGCTGAGGTGCGGGAGGCTGCGCAGGAGAAGGGCACTGGACCATCCGCATGGAACTGCAGCTGCACATGGGCAGCTCCTAGCACATCTCCTCATGTCCCAGACAGCAGCTTCGACCATTCCTCACCCATCCTAACTAATTTTACCAGATCAGACATGAACAGGAATGACCTCATGTAAATACAAGATCTGTCTCATGCAATAACAAAAAACACAAGTGCTCACGACCCTGAAAGAACCTCAGACTGGGGGTAGCATCACTCCACTGTGGACTATGTTTGACAGTTTTCTGAGGGCTGTAGTCACAGGGGAATCCAGAGCTGAAGAGCCCTGTGCTTGTGGCCAAGGTTCAGATTTGGGAGGGTGCATCTGACTGCCCTCAGGGCCACCTCTCTGGAGAGGACGTCACCTCTCTGGAGA
>NW_010429626.1:19448-19749 GCF_000710305.1 Buceros rhinoceros silvestris
TCACGCCGACATGCTCTGAGGCTTGTGGATGTTTGGGGGCTCATAACTTCGGGGAGAGAAGGGGAAAACAGAAGCAAGAAAACTCGTTAGAGAAAAGACCTGTCTTACCGCTGTGCCGCCTCCTCCGAGCCGAGCAGACACTCGCACGCACGAAGCTTTCCCCCAGACCGGGTAAGGATCTCAGCTCAGCACAAAGAAAAGCAGAGGTGTTCTTGTTCCCCCCCGAAATGCCCCAGGGCCGCTCTGAGCAGCCCGAGTTACCCTCCGTGAGGAGCCCCGGCCCCGCACGGCTGCTGCGGAG
>NW_010429627.1:0-2220 GCF_000710305.1 Buceros rhinoceros silvestris
AAAGTTAAAATAAATTAATGCAAATCTTGAAATGAAACCACTTGACCCCTATTAAAATTTCCTGCTAACATTATTTGGAGTTGTACTTAATGTTTGAGATTGCTATATCATTTAAATGACATTGTGAAGTGTTATAGTTGCTTTACGACATCGTTTTTAACAATGAGGCTTACCATGCCGTTTGCTGCCAAGGTGTGAATCTCCAGAGAACTGAGCTGTTCCTCCATGTTAAATTAAGACATTAATCTTTTCAAACGCAGTATCCCAGACACAAATTCTCGCTCTATATGACTAGAAAAGTCTCTCAGTCCTAGGCTTGTCAAGGTATAAAGAAAAGGAACAAAATAAACAAAGCTGTACTGCATGCCAGGGAGAAAGGACAAGGGACGCATTTCTAGTTCAACAAATAAATTCTTCTCTACAGGTATGATATGTTCTTACAAACTGGGCAGTAGCTCAGCTTTCCAGTGACAGCAGTCAGGTTATTCCTAGCACAACCAAAACTATTCCTTGGATATGGGGGCTGATGGGCATGGCGCCATGTCTTTGAGGCACTATCTATAAATAGCATACCCACTCTGCTGTTCTCAAGGTTTAGACTTAAAACTTTCTTGTGTCTCCTCTTAAAGGACCTGACATAAAAGTGGATTGTGTAGAAACATACAGATCAAATTTGTCCAAGTCTGATGGTGCAGGCAGATATCCCCAGCGAGTTCTGCTCTTTATTCAGCTTGGCTTTCCATCAGGTTTCTGGTACTTCATAGTCATCCTTCGCTGTAAATTAACATCTTGTTCAGAGCAGATTATTGTTGTTGGGAGTCTAGAGCAAAATGGATATGCCTTTGTGCTCCATCGTGTTTTGCCTCATCTTTCTCCTCTTTGGTACCAATTTTGATTTTTACCTGCACTTTACATGTACGTGACATTGAAACAAAATGTGAAGGGTTTACGGTGTGGTTTTTAGTAAAACGAACATGCACTAAATTTAGCTTGATGTTTTTCTGCATGATACCCCTTATCTTTTGTTGATATAACATCTAGCTTGAAATTTAGTGCAGCAGTAATGATTGCGTTGCAGCCTGGGGCAGAGTTCTGAGGAAACAACAAATTGCAATGCTGAATCAAATTAATTCCTTCACATTTGAGAGCAGATATATTTGTTATCATTAAATGAACTTCAGGGAGTTGGTGAAGATATGCAGAGACAAGCTTTGTGGAGCTCCTTGTATTTCATGTGAAAGGAGGATCCATCTCACCCTAGCTGTGTACGGAGCAAGAGATTGTAGTGCATCCAATTCTGCTAATACTCAGTGTAAAATGGAGACAACTAAATTTAGGCATCTCCACGTAGGTTTACACATGCGAGCAGGATGTCTAAATCCCTGGTTTAGTCTATGAATGGAAATCTGCTGACACAGTCCATGAATGTGGAGGTCTGGGAGCTCTTCTGCTCGCCCTAAAGAACATGGAGACACCCCATCTCCAAAGGGTGATGTGAACCTTCCCCCTCCTTTTTGTCTGTGAGGAAAGCTGATAGCAATTTTGTTCTGAAATAGCTACATACATTAAACTAAATACAATATGTGGAAAGTTAATGAGTGCTAATCAAGATTAATACACTGAAATCACTGAGATTCATCTTTTCAAGAGGAGAATAAGTCAGAGGGAAATCAAGCTGCATATGTCTGATAGCTACAGAAGATTGCTCTAGATGATTTAATGGGTCATTTTCATTATTTATGCTCTGTGCATTCCAATTCAGTAAGAAAAAGACTTGCCAGCATGAAATTAAATGAGGGATTATTGTGTTTGCTAATATCTGAAACTGGATCTAAATATTGTTGAATTCACCAAATGCACAAAATACTCAAACTGGAGGATATGAGGGCCTGAGAGCATCGTGCACCCACTGGTCCACAGACAAATGGGAACAGAGGCTCTTTCTCATCCTCATTTAGGAAAGGCTCCGCATCTCGTATTGGTCACAATAAATTTACCTAACACACAAAGACCTGTGCACAGTGAGGTATTATAACTAAGGATCTGTTAGGTGTAGTTCTGTTAAAGGAAAAACATCAACAGTGATTTACATACAGTGGGACAACACAGGAGAGGTGCAAGGCAATAAATCGTAGGTCTGCTCAGATGTTTCAGCAGCAAAAGAAATAGCAAAGTAGATGATGGTGATGGGGACAGAGAATTATATACAATTGTAGGGAA
>NW_010429627.1:2350-18469 GCF_000710305.1 Buceros rhinoceros silvestris
TGAAGGTAAAAGCTGTATAACTTATGACAGGGTTTTTTTTGCTCATAGTATTTATCTCCTGCTGCAGGAGTTACACACATTGTTCATTTTAGATTTTTCATATGCATGGAATCTGAAAGGAGAAAAATCTTTTGTTATTCAAAGAGCTTGTACAAGACTGCTGCTATTGCTGAGACCGAATGCCTCAGTTCAGCTGTTTGTCAATGCAAATCATTCTGGATGTTCATTTTCGAGGAACTGACAGTGAAATGCTACCTCTAGGCAATCAGATATATTCAGTAAGACATAATTGAGAATCTTTTCAATGCCTATCACACCTGGCTGGGTATTCTTCTGAAATGTATTTCAGCAGAAAGTGTTGGTTTATCCATATTTGTAACTATATTAATCAAAAGAAAGGATTGGTTTTGACAATTTTCTTCACTCTTAATTTCTATAAAACTTTGAATTGTTTAAATCTTCTAATTTTTTTAAATGAACAAGTTCATTCTTAATTTTGGAAACAATTTTCATTTCAATATGTAAGCTATTTATAAGGAAATGTGTTTTTTAAAATGAAGTGCTGAAATCAAAATGAAAGCTTGACCTGAATCTATTTATTTTTCTGTTCAAATTCTCAATTTGCAACAGCTTATTTACCATTACATTTTTTTCTGCTGTAAAAATTCTGTGAAGCATGAGGAAAGCAGTTCTGAATGTGTGAAAACTCCTGCTTTAAAAAGAAGAGACACATATCTGGACTCCTCATGTGTGACATGCTTAGAATAGATGTTTTTCACCATGATAGGTAATATTTTGGGATATATTTTTACTTGTTTCTAAGCCACCAGGACACCTCAGGGTTTTTGTTTTCATACCAGGAAGCCAGAGAGCTTTGTTTGGTTGGGTTTTTTAAGAGTTGCTGAACCTTTCTAATGGCACTTTGGTTTCTAGAGCTTTAATCAAGAAGAAAAGTCCGAAATATCATGAAGCCCACTGTAGAAATGCAAATACAAGCCTCACTCTCTTCAACTGCCCTTTTGTTAAGACAGTTAAATGTTTCCATGGAGAAAATGTTCTGACATACTGTTAATTTTCTGGGTTTTTTCGTTTCCAGTAGGTCATTCACATACCATGATGACTTAGGGGAGAGCATCTGGCACTGTCACCCAGACTGCCTGGCTACATGGACAGGAATCGGAATGGAGCAGCTGCTGGAGCTGGCATGAATCACAGAGCTGTGTCATTTCCCTTCACAGACTCTTGCTTGCCTCACTTTTTGTTATATAGCTTGTTTTCCTGTCCCTGACTTTCTCCAGGCAGCTCGAGTTTCATGATAAAAGCAGTAAAATCCCACTACTAGGCTCCAGATTGGACTTTTCTGACAAAAGAGACACCAGCATTATCATTTAAGTGTTTTGACTTTTTGACAAACTTCAACCCTCACCACTTTGGCAGAACTGTGATGCTGTGTGGTTATTGAGGCACTATTTACATGGGTTCAGCTAGTCCAAAAGCAACCAGTGGAAAGATGCTGTCATCCCTTGTGGATGTTTATCTATAATAATACTGCTCACATGAAGCGTGATGCTTTTTCTGAAGATTTCTGTATCTAGTTGAGGTTTCATTGAAATCAGCACCTTTTGTGATCATGATGAGATGCATCTAATGGTTAAATAATTATTTAGATGGCACAGCATTTCCCATTCCCTCTTGTATTACAGATTACTTTAACGTGGGTAGAACCAGCAGCTTTCACATTTAACGTTAGCCCCTGGAGAATTTTGATCACTCCAGTTTGATGTAATTGATAAGCAAATCTCCAGGTAAAGGTTCTGTGACTCAGTAAAGGGCTCCAAGTCCTCACTTCTCCAGTGCTTCTGCCTTTGGCTTCCTGGTCTGTGACAAACACATACATCATATCACAGCTAAAGGTTGGGCACCAAGATGAAATCTTTACACAGAAGTCCATTTAGACCCATTAAAAAACTTATCCATACTTTAGACAAAGAAATGTAGAGCTAGCTGAAAAAAGCACAGATCAAATCCAAACAGAGTCATTCCAGGCTTCATGTTGCCTGCTTGTTGTATTACACTGAAAATCTGATTAAAACACTGGGGACAACAGCTTCCATTATTTTCCAGAGCTTTCAGTTGTATATACAGATATACCAATGGCTGTTGGCATAATAAATTCACTCGTATCAAAGCTCACTTCTGTGGGAGCAGGAGTGGAGCAATAATATTGATAAAGAGTAAAAATACACACACTTCTAGAGCTTTTCTTTGGGAGACTGCTCATAATTATCCTTGTCTTCTGCAGGTAGGGCCACAAAGGCCATGCCTATGCTGTAATCACCATGCAGAGCTAAGCTTGCCTCACATGAACCTATCCTGAGGGTAAATACTGTACATCATTATTAGCTCACACATGTCTCTGCAACTGGACTGTTACCAACAGCTGAGCTATAGCCAGCTGCAGATATTCCTACAGTTGGATAATTCTATGCTACGTTGCAACAACAGAAGTGATGTAGTGGTGGTATATGCAAAACTGTGATTTGCAACAGAAGATGCACAGCATCAGCTGGATCGCAGTTCTTAAAGACCCGCAGATGGAGGCAGCAAAATTTGTGGGCACTGGTGAAAATTTGGTCTGAGGCTGGCTGGCCACAATCATACAGCGAGCCTGTGACAGCTCTGAACAGAGAGAAAATTGCTGTTCTCTCTCATGACAGCTTTTTGGTTCTGAAGTGTGCTCTCTTCTAGGTAGAATCATGACGTTTCCCCCCCTGAAAAACTGAATCTTGTCAAAGCTCATTCACATGTTTTTAGGTCATCTCTTTTAGCTATTTCTTTCCCTGGAAATAACCTTAGAAAATTTCCTGTTGAAAACAACATTGATACTAATAGCATGTCCACCAAAAGTATATTTGGTGAAAGAGCAAGTGAATTTTCCTTCAAAAAACTCACATAAGGTATTCTTGTTGTGAATTGTGTCTCAAGCTTGATGTAACAGTAGGCTGACCTGTCTCTAGCCCTTCCCTTGGGCTGTACCACTGTTTAAACGCTGATACTATATCCCTATGAATGCCTATTCAGTCAGAATAGACTTGGACAAGATGTGGAACCAGAACTAGCTTAAGCCTTCAGTTACTGAGTATAGGAATATTCCTGAATAGGAATAGGGTACAACATAATAGATAATGTGTCAGACTCTATATGATCTATTAGATATTGCATCAATTATATTGTAGTGTTTTATGGTTGTCTATTTTGGTGGCATTTGGCTCCCTAGTTCACCTGGCTCATTTCTTACTCCCCATCTAGCAAAGAGATGGTACTAAGGTGCTACTTACTCTTTTCCCATCTCGCCTCTGCACAGAGATGGACCGGAGGGAGCAGGGCTGTTTAGGAGCTATGCTGGAGCTACGTGGAACTTAGCCAGGTTTTTTGGAGAGATCACATCAAATCTATCTCCAGCCATGCTGGGACAGCTCATCCTTTTAACCAAAGGCAGTCTAGTTCCAGTCTGTTATTTTAAACAAAGGCATAAATAGCCACGCTCATAGTCACTCTAGCGTGCACTGTCCAGTGCAGTCAATGTGAGTGTATGTTGCAACAGGGTAATGATCCCAGAGTGCCCAGTGTTACGGGGAAGATGTTGAAGAGAACAGTGGTAAACCAAAGGAACACATCCATAATTTTAGACTGATAGCTTCCAGCTGCAGCCTAAAGGTCTCATTGCATCAAGGTTTTATAGATTCATGTTAGCAGCAACTGTTTCCTTTATACTTTGATCTTTCTGCGTTCCTTTGGATATAATACTTCACTTGCAGAGATGTTATGCTCCTTTTGGAGTGCCAGACAATTGTGGGGTTTCCCTTGCGGCCATACCTTCTACTGCATCCTAAGGGTAGGTGCTTTGATTAACTTCCATATGTATAATTTACTGCTTTCAGGGACTAAGTTTTTCCAAAACTAAACAAGGGAGGGTTTGGGTTTTTTTAGCTCTTTTTCTTGTAACTGTTGCCATGATCTAATGGGACTAAATTTGTTTTCCTTCTAAATAAATCTTGCTGTCATTTTACAAGACTACAAAATTAACTAGATGCAGCAGTTCTGTGCTCTGTAGCAGGAAGCCAAAAGCAAAGATATTTTAGATTAACAAATGAGGTGGAAATGACTTTTCCCCCAAGGACTTATCTCCCATGGGAAAGCTAGTTTCTCAGAAAAAGGGGGTTCTAAAAATAGATCGTGTCACAGAGTTCTGAGCCAGCCTGCATCTTCCTCATCCTTCACGGAAAAGCGCAACGCGCATGCGTGTTGTGGTCTCCAGGAAGACTCAGGGAATTCGGAAACATTTAACAGTTTAACAACAGCCTCACTGCAGAAGAGCGCGGGTGTAGGGATGTGAAGGTAGTGCAGGTGTGCGATTTATTGGAGTGTTAATTAGGCTGAGCAATCATAAAGGGCAGATAAATTCAGCTGGTGGAAAAAGTGTTTTGCTGCTAGCACAAGGACAGTGTAAACACTTTGCTCGTCTCTGGAGAATATAACAAATATTCTGTCCTTGCAGTGCTGTGGCAGAGCTGCGAAAAGATGGGGCAGAGCTAATGGAGAACATAACGGATTTTGTCCACTGTTGACAAACATGAAAGCTGTCTCTTTTCAGTATTTTAATTCTTATCTAAATGCACACTTACTGATGTCCACAACCTGCATGCCCTACCTTGTCTCCTCTGCTAAATATCTCCAAGTCTTGTAAAAGGGAGTCCGTTCCCACTGTTCAGGTTAGTGTTACAGACACACCAAAGTGTTCAACCTCACAAGCCAACAGGCACTTCTGCTAAGCTACTTGGGTTTCAAGGATGCTTAGTAAAGTATTTCATACCTTGTATGCTGCAGCCTGCTTGCACTGACAGACATGCTGAAGGGGGAGGAAACCCACCAGTGACTCAAAGGGGGGACTGGTGCCAAGAAGGGTATAGGAGAAAGTGGTGTAAAGTCCTCAAGGCTTCCTCTCCTGAGGACTTGGCTGCAAATGGCAGAGAATGACTGAAATGAACTGAACTCATGGTATTTTTGCCACTGGAAAGGGACAAAATATGTCATACTTTTATGTAACTTCTGCTGCCCTGTTTTATGTCTGTTATAGGGTTATATTTGTCACCAAGGATTATATATCCAGAGCACTGGGCAGGTGAGTCAGTGTTTACTGCTAAAACACTGAAAACTCCCTTACTCACTGCACTGCTGTCACCATCCTTCTTAAAGGTGAAGTAGTTGAGAGAGGAAATGAACTTTGGATATGTTAGCTTCAGGCCCTCTGTATTTATAGTTCACCTAATGCTTATGAACATGCTGATATTAGCTGTCATCTAACAGCTTTCTTCAGTAGTTTTTATACTATCTGAAAACAACTATGGAATTAAATAACTCAATTGTATTATTGCTTTTCTCCTTGTAAAGCCTGGGAACTAGGGTAATAAAAATACTCCTTAATAGTATTACAATATTAACAGAGATGGAAGTTTTCTAAGATACAGACTTAAAGAAGTTTTAATTATTAAATTATAATGAGATGAGGAAGCGCTAAATAGTTACTCCACACAAAAGTTCAAGAAGAGAGACTGTTTAAACTAGTAGTAGCATTATTTTCTAGGGAAGCAAACAAGCAAAGATAAGCCTGAGAAAGATATTCTGACATTATTCCATAATGCTACCCAAGACTGGAAAGACCTCTGGGGAAGTGATGAAGACCCAGAGTATTTTTAGTATCAAGGGAGGCTGTGGTAGAAAAACCTGTCATGTGGATAGAAGATCATCCCATGTTGGCTTCCTTAACTAAACTTAAGTTGCCTGAACTTCTGTAGAATAGCATTCATACTCTTAGATCAGACAAGTCTTCCCCTCATAACAAATCTCTTATTGCTCCTGTTACCTCTGCAGGACTCCAACATACTGGTGGGGAGGAGGCTGTCAGCCATTACTTTGAGAGTATTGAACCATTATAAATATCTCAGCAGCTGAGTGTACACCCTGGGAAAGGCTAATGTAGGCCACTGGACACATGCTTTGAGAGGTGAATTGAAAGAAAAATAACTGAGAATCAGGAGATTAATAATTGAAAATCATAGAAAAATTGTTTTACATGATTACATCTCTCTTTTTAGTGATACTTAGAATTAACAGCAATATACGTGTAACTGAGACATCTATTAATAGATTAAGTGCCTTTCTGAAAGTCGGTCTCTCCTCTCCAGTACATCATTCAAGAACAAACCAATGAAGACAGCACACCAGAATGGACCCCTGGGTCCTCTTCATATCACAAGTACGTACTAATGCATTTTTTGGCAAAGTGACAGAATCAAAGAAAGAAAAGCTAGAGATGAGAATGTTGTGGGTGAGAACACTTTGATGAACAAAAATGCCATTAATGTCAGAAAATGGTACATCCAGGATAGAATTTATATAAAAATTTTATCAAAAAGCACTGAGAAATAAACAAGCAAACAAGCCATGGCAGTCAAAAAAGAAAACTCATTCACCCCCACCCTTGAAACCTTAGTCATTGCCCTGCAGGCTGAGCTTGTCTTCTGATGCACTGTTCTATTCTGTAATAAATATAGAAGCTCGAGATGTGCATCAGGCATGGTAATATAAGCTACAGCAGTCATGGAGGAGACTTACAAGCCCACCAGGCAGATTGTGGTTTAGGCTATAGTTAAGAGAAAAACTTGGATACTAATTAGCCTGATAGCCAAATAAATCTGGCTTTGGATCAAAATTTTAGACTGGCCCTAAGAAGGGTAATGGAGCTGAGATGAATATATGCTCTGATATTTGTGAAATTTTGGAGAAGAAGGATAATGCTCATGTCTATTGCTTAGAAAAGGAATTTAACACAGAGGTGTAAGGAAATAATAGAAGGAAAAAACCCCTCTTTTAGATAAAAAAACATTCTGGTATCTAGTATGTGAATAACAAAAGGGCTGAAAATAAACAAAGATGTTTTTCTGGGCAATAGATTTAATCTTAGAAAACTTGTCTCCCCTGTGCCATTTTAGGCACTATTAAAGTAAGAACATGTGTTGCAGTCCCAGTGTTGCAGTCTCCAAGGCATTTTGGAAAGTAAACAGTGAGCCTATAGAGGCACAACACCTGATAAAAACACAGCCCCTCCATCAGCAAGAGAGCACTTTTCACCTTGCCATTTAGTCCTGACAGTACACGGCCCCCAGGTGAGTAAGAGAAGTAATTGTCTGCTTTTGTCATCTGCAAACGACTCCTGTACATCACCAAGTACCTCTTTGGTCTGGTCCCTTGGCAAGGAAGATGCCGCTGACTTTCTGAAGCAGTAACTCAAGGGGAGCAGAGTCAGCCTGCGAGGGGCAGTGCTTTATGCACATTTTGAATGATGCACTGCAAGTGTTAGAAATCAAAGCACTGTCGTCTTGTTATTTCTTTCCAGATAATATTAATGAATGAGAAGGTTGGTGGGTCATATCCAGGATGTCCTATATGTCTTCCCACACTTACTGCCCAAACACAGCTCCTTTAGGCTATGATCACCTAGAGGAACAGAATGGCAGAACTAAAGGATGCACCTTCTATTACTTACTGGGATGATTCATATGATATTGTAAAAAAAATTTATTCAAAGCATTCTGAAAGAGAAAATGAATTTATTCTGAGAATTGAAGAAAAGTTCCTTCCATTTGTTTCACTTCTCAGATGTTAAATCTACAGTATTTCCTCAACTATGCTGGATTCCCACTGACACAAATAACGCCAGCTGTGGTGAAGGCATGCAATAAGGTACCTCCTTAGCTGAAACAACCCTGCTGACTTCCTGTGGAAATTAGGGAGCTAATTACTAGCTCTGATCATTTGTTATCAAACTCATGTCACATGTGCACACAGATGAATCAAGTGCATGTGGATACAGGACAGATGCTTGCAAATGCTCTTTAAATGTATAATCATCTTTCTAGGTCCTTTGAGAGAAGTAGAACTTCTGAGTTACTAGAGACAGTAAACACAAAATTTGGGTGACCATTTAGTGGTTGTTAGGTATTTTCTTCCAGCCAAAATTATTTTGTCATAACATTTCTATTTAGTCAGTAAAGCAAGGTTTAAAAAAATGTTGCTTTATGTAGCCGTAAAGCTTGCTATTACATTACCCCATAAACTCACGTAATTGAAACAGTTGTCAGATCATTCTGGGAAATTAGCTGAAAACCTTAAAAATAAGTTTTAGCTGGTATACTCAAGGGTACCTGACATTCCAGCCTCCTACATATTTAAATTCAGCAATTATTATTCATGTGCTATTTGTAATGAAGTACTTCCTGCACAGAGGAAGGCATCAAATGGGTGGAACTTTGGTTACCCCTGAAGAATCAATGTGTGACTTTTTGTTTGTCTATATAACATTCCCTGTACATGTGTATGCACAAACTGGGTGTATTTGGATGAAAAAGCAGCTACATCCATGTGTACTGGTGTTACAGGTAATTTTTACCTAAAAGAAAAAAACCCCAACCTGTGGACACTTCATGTGTTCTCCTACCTCGCTATCCATAATCCAGACTTGCTTTGATCAGGTTACTTCTTCAGTCACATTACCTAATTGTCAGTTCAGTTTTATTTTAGTTGGCACCTACTGGGAAAGCTGAGAATACTCATCACCAATACGGAGAGCTCTAAGAGGTGGCACTATACTCACCAGAAAGGCTCATATAAGGACTCGCTTGTTTCTGCTATGCTTTTGTTGTTGACAAGAAACTTCAGGATGCCCATCGCATATGACAGTAAAATCAAATCTTACATCTTCTCTTGGCTGAAGGCTGCAAAATGAACCTAGGTGATTTTCCATCCCTCAGATCTTCACTGTCAAGACTCGTTGCATATTTCTTTGAATCACGTTCACTACTTTGATGCTAATATGGACTTTTTTCCCTATGGTGAAGGTTCATTTAGTGAGTCATTTTGCTCTCCTACATAAAATAGCTTCTACATCTTTCTTTTTTGAAATGCATAGCTGATTAAATCACAAGTAATTGCTCCTCAGAAAGAACAGTATTTTAAACCTCTTAGACTTTCTGCCTTTCAAATCAGAGTTCAGTGAATCATTAGGCATTTCACTGAATTAATAATTTCAGTGGTTTGAAGAAAAAAAAAAACCCCAGCCTCTTATTTCCTGCTCTGTTAAAGTTACTTTTGTTCTTACTCAAATCCACTCAAAAAAAAAAAAAATCAGCATTGCTAGCTCTCCCAGTGCGGTGTGTATCAATGGTTGCCTGTGCTATATTCAAAACAGAGCAGTGACTTCCATTTGTTTAAGCCTTGAACAGCTCCTTTGCGTGTGAAGCTGAGCCTCAGTCGCTGACCTGTGGAAAGCTACACTACAAAGAATTGCATCTGGTTAAAACACCTGTGGGGGTGACAGCACACAATAGCAGGGAAGGTTTGGGGTTTTTAATATATAATCCCTGAGCCTACACACACGTGCGTACTCTGGCTGAATTGTCAATTAGACAATAAAAACTGCTGCCAAGGGTCTGATTTATTGAAGTGTTATACTACTGGAAATCAAAAAAACCTTGACTAAAAGAGTCATTATTATTATGTATCTTCAAGACTAAACGGCTTTTATTTTAAGCCAAGCTGCTCACTTTGCCTAAAATGCCCTACAGGATTTTTTGCATGAATCAAGCAAGTGAACTCCTTTCAGGTCCTATTGATTGCACCAGCTGAAGATCCTCACCCTTATACAGTCAAATCTTTGATTTAATCAAGCCTGCTGATTCACTTTAAATCCAGCTGCGCTTAAAAAAGGGATAATAAAATTTCTTCCAGGAATAGATCATCCAGTCCCATGAGATGCAGAGTTTGTGGTGCAAATTCCTTAACGCTCTTTGTTGGCTCCAGGAAGTGCAGTGGCCTCCAAACCTGGAAACTAAAGAGAAGGTTAGGTCTCAGCCCAGAAAAGCCAGTATCTTTCATATTTTATTCAAGAAGTGGAGCTTCTCTTGGTAGTGTTCATAGCTGCCTGCTGTGACCATTCGATTAAATACCTGATATATCATTTCGGTTGAAAAAGCTGTTTAGCGCACTGGTAGTGGTTTGCCCAGCTGGAGGTGTGTGTGTAGTACTTCAGACTTCGTGGCAAGGAGCTGACATTTGTTTTCATTAGCCCTGCATCCTGTTGTTACACGAGGTAGTTGTGCACAGTGAGTTTATATAACACCTTCCCTTCACTGGTGACCTAAAGATGATCTCCCCAGCAATCACCACAGACATTAAAACTATTTCTTTTCCTATGATAGTGGCATTTTCTATATATATCCACATTTCACATAAATAAAATGAACAAGAAAATTATCATACAGTAAGTTTTCGCAGGAAGAAATGTCCACGATTCACTAGTTGCGAAATAGAAGTTGAGCCAGTATCTAAACTCCTTTTCAATGAAATTATTTCCTACTAACAAACACAAGCAAATAAATCAGTCAGTAAAAAGACAAGATATTCTACCTCTTCCTGAACTGAGCAATATTGTAATCACTGAGTACATGCATACTTGTTTTTGTCTTTTAGGGGATACCTGCAGACCAGCAGGATGCGAACATGGAAGAACGGGCCAAGATGTGGTGTGCTATGTGAGAGGGTCTACATTTCTCACACATCCCCTAGTCGGGGATGGAATTAACGCAGTGCTGAGTGACCGCCACCAGGCAAGTTCAGGTCAGTTACTACAAGCGCCTACAGGTATTTATGTGGGCAGCCTGTAAGACTCAGGTATAGGTGGGAGGTATGCTTGGAGCATGATATGTGGTGATTCTGCCCGCGATGATTGCTGAAAAGCAATGTGGTATAGACCTTGTTTTCAAAGGAAACCTGAGGAACAGAAGTGTCTCAGCAGGATTAAGACTAGTTCCCATTAGCTCGTTGGTTCTAGTCTACTACTTCTGAGCAATGTAAGGTAAAGGCAGAGTAGAGAAGAAACACAAGGAGCTCAGCAGTCAGCCTGAATGAGCTGGTCCTCTGCTCATCAAGGAATGTACCTGCGCCTAGCTCTGCCTTTCTGCAGCATGCTTGCTAATCTCTGTGGGTATCAGAAAGGACAGGAGCTTTGTCGAACGAGAACAGAGAACTAACTCCATGCTATTTGATTTTGGTACTTCAGCTATCAGCCAGTGCTCATGAAGCCAACACTCAGCAGCATGCTGTGGAAGTGGTACTCAACATCACTCAGCTGTCAGGGGTTGAATCAGGGATACAATTCTGCTTCTAAAAGTCAGAACCAAAACCAGGATAATTTCTGGCTATCGAGCTATCCCACATCATCTTTTCAACTGTTTTATATCTCTAGATTACTTCTAGCTCATTAGAAGATGACAAAAATCCCATAGGCAATGTACCTGCCATATAACAGTAATTATTTTTCCCCGTTGAAGTTTTGTAATATCACAATTATTTTTTCTGGTTCTAGCTCACTCTTTTCTTTTTCTATTCTTTCAAATCTTAAGATTTTTTTTCTCTTCTCTGTGCATTCCTCTGCCTACAGTTTCCCACCCACTACTCCTCCCTCAGAAGAAAAACTGGTGCTAAACCAATTAGCAGTGCTGTGCAATGCATGCAGAAGTACAAGGCTGTTGGTACGCATTTTTCAGGTGTTTTTTTGGTCAGAGAAAGATGCTGAGATGACCCCCTCTGGGAGTTAGATGCTTTACACCTAATGGCTCTGTTGCTAGGGATCCTTTAAGATTGTTGTACTAATGCTCTCTTCGCTGCTTGTTGTAATATTCGTGATGTGATAGGAAAAGATCTTAGCAACACATTGACAACAAGTGTTCTGTGAATCTGTACTTTCTTCTGAAATCAGGTGAGACTCTAGAGCTGGACTGAACATAACTCAGTTTTTTAAGCTTTTCTTGCCCTACCTGTAGTGCTGGGAGGTGTTCTGTGGCATACTCCAGTGATGTTCCATTCACTCAGGACATTGCTCCAGAGGACTTCATCCAGCTGACAGCCTTTTGCTAGAAGAGATGAGGATCAGAATTTTGCACCCTTCATGCGTCCCTTCCCGCTGCCTGACCCAGGAAAACACCTTTTTCCAGGTGCAGAAGCATTTCAGAGCTGCTGCTCAGGGAGCTGGGAGATTCAGCAGACAAGGGGGACCAAACTGCAACACATGTTGATGAGCGTGTTACAATGATAGTAAACAAGGGTATAACTCAGGGAGGCTTACCTTGGTACTCAGCAAAGAGGAAGGATGCCCTTCAAAGTGATTTACTCTATCTTCTAAACTTGTAATCAATCTGAATATTTAATGCAGGATGCTGTTAAATAAGTGTTGAAATGAAGAGCCTAACTCACCAGGTTTAATTACCCATGTATCATTTCTGCAGGGTGAAAAACAGGTGTAGCTGAAGTCAGCAGGGCCAATAACTGTTGATTCCAAGGAGGAGGGGATTCATCAGCTTGGCTTCTCCTCCTGCCAGTGGTTGCACCCCCATTCATTAAGCAAACAACACTGTGAAGATAAAATTAGTGGCATTTTCTGCTCCCAGAATCCTTGGACAGATTTTCATACCCAAGGTATTTCTTTTGGGAATGACACCTACTTGTCAACACTTCCTCCCTGGTGATTTCACTCCTGGTGGCTCCATTGTCAAAAGAGGCTTCTTCATAGACACCTTCGTTCTGCTTTCTAAATTTGTTTTAATTTTCTTTGTTTGAATTAGTGCCTCTTAGTCAGTTGAAGAGACTTTAATCAGATTTTCCCATTACTCTAGAGCCACCCCTGGATGGCTTTTTAGAAACAGCATGACTTACATCTTAAATAGTAAATTCAGGACATTTGCACTCGGATTAGTCATTTTTCTCCCACTTTGGAAAAAAACCCCTAACAAACCCACCCCCACCCTGATAGACCTGTTTGTGCTCCTCTCTGCAAGGAAACTACAGCAGTAGCAAGATGCCCAAATGGTTAAGTGTGTAGGGACTTGACACCTGATTACAAATTAAGTGCTATTATTTGGCACTGGGAGATTTATCTTGTCTTTCTAATCTCTCTGATCCTGGAGGCTGGCAGAGGCATGTGAAGGAAGAAATACCCTGTACTTTGTACTGGTAATCACCCTGTGACCATACTTGTTAGCTCACTCACCTGAGGCAAACAGTGGAATTGATTGGCCTAATTCTGTTCTTTCCTGGATGTCTTTGAATTAAAAGCAAGTCTCTCTCTGTAGTTTGGTAGTAGATAGTCATTGGCTTGAAAAAAAAAAACTCTTTAAAATAGGGGTACTGGAGTTTTCAAGCTGAAATCAAGTGTCAGTTTTGTACAGGTTTCTAGCTCTTGTTTAATTCATCAGAAAAGAACAACGTTCCTACATCCTAGAGACAATCATAGCCTCTCCTGTCCCACTGCAGCATAACTAAAATGTTCCTTTTGTGACAGTAAAAAAAAGAGTAAGCTCTCTGATCAATACCTCAGAGAAAGCAAAGATTGAACAGTAGCTTTACATGGAAAGCTTCGAAGAATTTAGTTTGCTGTGGCCTTGGGGAAGACTGGTCCTTCTTTCGTTATTCAGGAACAAACTGATAGGGAAAACAGGGAAGTCCAGTTTCCTCTCACTGGGGTGAGACTAGAGGACTCCAGGGTCAGGGCTTCCTGCCTAGTTTTGTAGGAAATCCCTAGTAGGATGAGAAAGGACAGAGGAAATAATCTTCTCTATCATAGATATGAGACATGCCTGGGTCCAAGACCTGCTCCACATCATGGCACCGCAGCAACCCTCAGAGCAGACAGAAAGATGCTAGGAAGCCACTCTAATGATGCCACTGTCTGTGAAAAATAAAAGCAGGTAGCCCTTGTGCAGCTCATGGACTAGCCGAGCAGGTTTAAATCTGTTACTGGCTTCTCTGTGCAATGTTTGTCTTTTCCTTACATTAGCTCCCGTGCTCTCTGTTGGTAGCTTAATTGTCCCCTACGCATTGTTGTTTTGTTCATTATTTTGCACTGTGCATGTTTAAACCACAATCCAGGCAAGAATTATGAGATGCTGCCAACAGAGTATAAATGTGGGGCAGGGAGTGGGGCAGTCACTTCACTAACTATCAAATATCCATGCTGGTTAAGCAAATTTTGCAGTGTCAACAGTTCAGCTCATGTCGATGCTCTAAAAGTAGCAGATGCACAAGACAGCACTATTTATTTTAATCCCATATACACAGTCTGTTCTTTCATTCTTTTTACAGAGCAGCTGGTTCTTCACACAAGCAATTCCACTCCCATATAATTTTTTTTTTTTTTTAATATGGGACAGAAACATATGCCTAGTTTATACTGTGTTGACATCTGTGGCTTCAGTGGTGATTGTGTCTATGTAAGACTGGTGTTAAAATTAACTGAAAAAGTCACTATTTTTCTTAAATATTTCTCTTGCACAGAATCCCAATGGTTGTGACAACATTGTTCTGGCAAAAGAAAAGAACTTTCCCTATACTGGTTTCATTATTCCCCCTTGCAATTCACCTTTTCTGTTGACAGCCCAGTTTCTTCAAAACACCGCTGCTTCCCTCTCTGTCATTTTGAGAGTGTTTCATTCTCTCTGCTTTGAATGTTTCCTCACAGGAATTCTACTTCTTGCTCTGATGCTGTGTACCAATTTGACTTCAGCCTCTTTGCTATCCATTCTTCCCATTTTCCCCTCTCCAAGCAATCTGCCCCTAAAAGATCTCCCTCTCTTTGTTCAAGTGTCTACATAAGAGAATTTTACCTGCGAAAGTTTCTAAAGCTCTGATCCAAAGAACTTGACTTCCATGGGATTTCTGACCTGCTTAAGGCAACACAAGTGCTTTGCTTGGAGGTGGCAGCACAGATATAGTACAAATATATCTGAACTACATCTTAGAGCAGACCTGTAAGCAGACCTCTGAGCGCATTGCATGCACTTTTCTGTTTCTACAGCACACCAAGCATACTTGATACTCACTGAACAGCAATCATCACCCTCAGAGTGTCACAACATAAGCTGTGGCTCCAGAAATCAATGCAGTGTCGTAAATGGAGAACGATGAGACTGGGATGACAGATAAACTGCACGAGCAGGTGTGCTCTGAAGCAATACAAACTCAACCTTTTGTATGTGTTTTTCTGAACTGTGACAGAAATGTTCAAACATTCTGAATGAGAGAGAAAAGCAAGGCTGCTATCAAGCAGAGTGCTTTTTAGCATCTTACGTGGAGCTTTGACCTGTATTTTATATATTGGAAACTACAAATCCCATAAAGCAACTCAGAAGAAACACAGAGCACACTGTGTCCCTGGTGCCTCCTGCCATTGCTGTTATGTGGTTCCTCGAGCAAGGCTTCATACTGAACACAGGTTAAGGGAATTATTGTGATTTAATTAGAATTTTGCTTTAATTTTAATTTGCAATTGTGACCTCTCTCACCTACCTTAAGCTAGGGGAAAGAAATAAAAATGAGCAGGAAACAACTTTTTAAAAATATCTTCATCATACATAATTTTCTCTTTTATTAAAAGCAAAAGAGAAAAGTATTTTACTGCATCTATTTTCAACTAGTTCTCTTAAAAAGGAAGGAACATGAATGTGGCTATTCCAGCCATAAAAATCACAAGTTCATTTGCTCTCTCAGCCCTCTACCAGGTGCAGTAAAATGACCAGTTTGCCACAATCTTGCAAGGATCTGGAATAAAATGTCTATGAACCACATGGGAAGGGAGATGATGGAAATGGATAAATTTAGACTTAAGGCTAACTGGTTGGGAAAACTTGTGGTTTTTGAAGGACGGTACATAGGCACTACTCCCAACCTATCTGCATTCTTGGGACACTAAACACACTTAACCTGCCCACAGGAACCTGACTTACTTTCCCGCTGAACTCCAGTGTTAGGTACCGATTCACAAGGTATAAAAGAACTAGCTTTGGAGCCAGATGCGAACTAGCTGTGTCGTGCTCAGTCCCAGCTAATTCATCTTGCAGCTCAGAAAAAGCAGAAGCAAAACTTCTTGTGGAAATCCAGGCAGCACACACCAAGACATCTGAATGGCCTCTCATGGGGAAAACACTAGACTTTAAGGAGACATTTCAGCAG
>NW_010429627.1:18575-30051 GCF_000710305.1 Buceros rhinoceros silvestris
AGAGATTTGCCTTCCACAGGTACTGGGACCATGGCCAAGGAAAAATCTCAGTCTTCTGGGGCCAGTGTCATAGACTAGGCAGGAAAAAAAAAAGCAAGCTGGTTCACACTCAGCCTTTGTCTTCCTACCCCACAGTTTCCACAATGCTCTCTGTACACATCTAGAGCCAGACAAAGCTTTGTTTAAGGTGTAATTAATGTGCAAGATGCCTTAAAACATGCCAGGCAGCTGACACCACAGCCACTCCGCGATAGCTGGAGCAACAACATAGCTGCCAGTACAGCTACCAGCAAAGCCAGGCAGGGATCCAGCCTCCGAAGCAGATGTTCTCGCTAGAAACAAAACCTTGTCTAACAGCAGAGTTCAGATGGCTCCAGCAGCTAATGAAGCTACTCCTCATGGTGCTGGATGAAAGGACAACTAAGGAGTTAGGTAGGACCAAACACACTAACAAAAATTTGTCATGCTTATGAGAAATAAGCAGCAACTGACCAAGAATTTGAATGTTGGGCCAATAGGTAAAAATAGTTGCAGGACAAGTAGGATTTCTGAGGTACGCAGTTCTGCTGATGGTTTCCTTTACATGCTGTAAATCCCAACAAGCACAACTCACCCATTATTCCAGCTGTCGGGAGCAGATGCTGAGTTAAAGACTGCGGCCTGTAAAACACATTTCCAGGTGATCTCCGATGAAGTCAAGCTGCACTGCATCGTCTGTAGTGATGGGCAACAAGCACTTTGTGCTTATTCCTTACAATGCCTGCTGCTTTCGCTCCTCTAGACAAAATCATTGAGCTTTCTTCTGAAATGCTGCAGCTGTTTGGGTAGATCCTGCTGATCATACACAAAGCACAACACAGAATGGAATAGCATACTTCCTCTAAATTTCTTTCTGTTTCCTTTAGAGAACAGAAAACAGTAAAACAACAAAGAATGAACCAGAAAGGGGCAACACAGCCCATACGTGTCAGTCAGCAGAGGCAGCAAACTGCCTCTCCTGAAAGATAAACAAGGAGTCATTGCATTCACTGAAGAGTAGGAGTTTGCCTACCCACTTCATCCTCCTCACGGAGGCACTTCCTGACCCTGAAATGCACAAGAATAATATTAACACCAAAGAAAACCCGTGTTTCATCAGAATGTGGAGTTTTAAGCCATACAAGGCTGCAGAATAACAGCCACCCAAGAGCAGATTCCCATTCTCTTACCTCCTCACACATAAGTAACACAAACCACACAACTCCCAATCTTCTATGAAAATAACTTTTCATTCCAAATCTCAGAGCTTCAAAATCCATGGTTTGCTCTGCATGTTTCTAGGTAGAGACGTCTTCATATAGATGCATGCTAACAAAACATTGTGAAGAGTATTTTTCTTCCTCCTTTGCTGTCTTCTTGACCACTGTCGGCTCTTGGTTGATGGCATTGTCAGAGCATAGTCATTATAGGTGTCTCTGGCTACATGACAGAAAACTGCAGTATCTATTCTCGAGAGGTTTATTGCAGTAGGAACTGAAAAGACTCACATAGACAAGCTTGACAAAAAAAATGTGTTTTCTACCTGAATTACCTGCTACTCAGTGGGTATCTTGTGTGTCCTGTCAGTGAGCTACTATTATGCCATGCAGAGGAATTTGCTGGGACCTCAGCTTCTGTTGAGACAGGGCTGGAAATTGTGGTACCATAGACATTTCTCATTTCCATTCATAAGGGAAAGGGATATGTGGAAGAGAGGACAGTGGAAGACTAGTATCCTTGTAGCAAAGGGGTCTTGAAATAAGATCTGGTAATTACAAAACTACCGACTCTTGCTTTAGCTGACCATGTAAGCATCACCGCAAAAAAACTGAGCTGGAAGATCGTTGGTACATTTAAGGTATATGAAGCACTGGAGGTGGAAAAAAAATGGAACCTCTCTTAGCGCTGGAAAAAAGGATAATCTTTACAGTAGAACTCTAAATATTCAGAAGTGCATAACATCTCTGTGGAAAACTTAATCAAGAGACCAAGGAGTGAAGACAATTTTTGAAACCATTAGATCCATTTACAAAGTATAGTTGTGACCAAACCTTTGGTTGCTAAGTCTGCATTGACACTAGTATGTCCACCGAACACCATGCGAAGACCACTGCAGACTTTGATCTACATCAAAACCCACCAGAAATGTACGAACATGGCAACCATTGGCAGAAGAAATGGGAGCAAAACTTGACCTCAGCAGTGATAGGCACAGCGTGATGGAACAGCAGACTCAGTATCGGTGCATTCAAAACACAGAACACCTCCTCTGGAGCTAGCCAAGGGCTTCATCTCCCTCTGAGGGAGTGCTTAATTTTCTTGCTCTCCTTTGCTTAATTTCACAAGGATCACCCAGAGTTTGTCAGTGCCGACCTTGAGGACTGTTTGATTCTAGCTTCGAGTGGCTTTTGGTAGCAGTTTAAATCTCATTCGCTGTCAAACCTCTCTGACCTTGAGTCAATTCCTGTCAAACTGCTAACAAACAAATACATTTCATCTAGATTTGTATTTGTGACATGAAAAAAATGGGTGCAATATTACACACACAACACTAATGATGTTTTATGGATCACTATCATTATTTTTATAATTATCATTATCTTAGAATAGTGTTTCTAGAAGATGAGTTAAGTGTCTGCTTGAAATTCTCCCAGTGTCAGTATAATAAACTGTCAAGCCCATGCTGTGTGTCTCCAGGGAACAAAACCTATCCTTCTGTACAGATCTTAATGTTTGACTGCTAGCCTGGTTGTTAGTACAAAGAAAAACAAGCAAAGGCATTGTTGAAATTCGTTAATCTTTAACACGATACGACCAAAATCCTCACATTCTTTGATTTGTTAGAAATGTGTACCTTTTGGGGACAGGCAACGTACAGAAGTTCTGCAAATATTTTATGAAAGCCCGAACAAAAATCCTGAATGTAAACAAAATCCTTGGACTTCCCTGACTCCTGCAATGTGATTCTCTCCTGCCTTTAATCTACTGCTACTGCCATTAAGTCAAGACACCTGCGACTTCCGTGCAAACAAGATTTCAGCCTGAGGAACAGCAGAATTCAGACATTACTGGTATTAAAAATTGTAATGGTAATGTAACTTCGGAGGCTTGAAAAAGATAAAAAAAGCCTTTGAAATAACCCCCAAAATCCTTTCTTCATAGAACATTATTGTTGTTGAAATCATAGGTTTTAACAGCAACTCACAATAGAAACTAGATGTTGAAATGTCATTTTGATGTCTTGTGTCAGAAAATTTTGAAAACTCATATCATCACATCTTTATAAGTTTGTTTAACAGGATTTTAGTTTTAAAAACAGTGCTAAATTTTAAACTGCTACATGTCAGGCTAATAGCATACAAAGAAAGTGAACTACAGTGTCAAGTTAGGTATTTGTGTATGTATTATTTCTGTCACCACAGAAGATACGATAGCTACTGAAATGTTAAATTTCCTTTCTTTATTAATTAATGTTAGTTTTTACTTAGGATGACTTGGAGATCTTTTCTCGAACGAACTGTTTTCTGTTTGTAACTCGGTAGAACATGTTTCAGGGATGTTCACATATTAGCTGTTTGCAAGTTAGAGATCTATAATAAACTTAAAACTCCTTAAAAGGCAGATGGAGAGAGGGAGGTAACTGCAGTGCACATTCCAAGCAGCAGTGGGAACACCTGAAGTGTCAGACTGGCTCAGTCTCCCTGTCCCTCCAGCACGGAGAGCTCAACGAAGCAGGTCAGGACCTGCAGTTTGTGGTGCGAGTTGTTCAGGTAAAGCAGCCTCAATTTCAGCCTGCCTCACAGCGATTTTTTTCCTTGCTGTGTCCCACAAAGACACGCAGATATAAAATACTGCTTTGTGTCTATGTCACAGTATCCCTTTGCCACTGCACTGGCTCAGTCTCCCTGTCCCTCCAGCATGGAGAGCTCATGAAGCAGGTCAGGACCTGCAGTTTGTGGTGCGAGTTGTTCAGGTAAAGCAGCCTCAATTTCAGCCTGCCTCACAGCGATTTTTTTCCTTGCTGTGTCCCACAAAGACACGCAGATATAAAATACTGCTTTGTGTCTATGTCACAGTATCCCTTTGCCACTGCTTCTGTAATCCACTTCATACAGAATTAAAGACAGCTTTTAGTCTGGAATCTATCTCCATTTCATACAGACCTGGGGCTAAACAATTTCATCTTTTTGTTTTCCTGTATTAAAAGGAACAGGGAAAGGAAAATTCCTGCACACACTGATAATCGCTGATTATATCTCTCCAGTAGTTATTTCAGTCTCACATCACAGCTAGCTCTTCTTAGAAATCGGATGATTTTGTATTCCCAGCTAAATTGTATGTGTATAATAAAGACACGTATAGCCATGTATGGAGAGAGACAGAGGGAATGACTTTTCTCAAGACTCAGCAGTGATTCTTCTCACTCTTTGTGATACCAAGAAAACTTTCTTTCTGTGACTTTAACTACGACCTTTGAAAGACAAAAAAGGGAGTGTATAATTATTGCCGCTTACTGCTGCGATGTTCCCCTATTATGCTATTACTAAAGACAACCTACAATGTTCTTTGCAGTGGTACTGTGAAGTTTCACCTTACAGCATGTCGTTGCTAGAAGAAAGGTGTTGGAAAGCAGTTCAAGAGCTGACTCCTATTTCTTTGTAGCAATTGATGTCTTTACAATAGAATGGTTATATTAAAAAGAAGTGTCTAGTTTGACTTACCTAGAAAGCTACACACAGTCACGTGTAAAAGCTGCACATCCAAGTTACTCTCATTCTCAAAAAAGGACTTCACAGTTCTAAATCTATCAACACAGTGTTCTGTCTTGCCATTAAATGAAATATCCTGTCCACAATATAGTTTGGCTTCAAATGAAACACCTGTATCAACTTAGCTTTTGTTTTCACTTTGCTGAATTTTTTCAGGTGTCCTTTATGTCATTGATCTTAGAAAGTTATGCTTAAAATATACCCTGCCTCCCCACTGTAAAAAAAAAAAAATAAGAAAATCTGATTAGAGAAGCACTTCTTCAGTTCCCATATCCCACTTACACTCTCTTCTAGTGCTTTTATAATTTTCCACGAGATATTCTAGGTCAACAGTTGGATCTTTCATAGAGAGAAACAACTTTGCTGCCATTGCTGAAGTTAATAGCCCAGAGCTTGCAATGCCTTTGCCAGTGACTGTACTGGTCAGGGTTATAGTGGCAAATTCTCCTTGGCTAATGGTTGTACAGTGTCACCCTCTGACTAGTTCATTTGAAAAGAAGTGTCCTAAACGCACGCTTATTTTTTGTATCTTCCCTCCTTGGCAGTCCATGATGCACATTGAACCTGGTTTATATAGTACTACAGCACAATTTGTAGCTATGTTACGGCACTAAGACAGACGTTATGGGCTTTATGAAAAAGCAGATGCCATTCAGGTGATTGGTTACATGTTGGTGAAAACTACTGGTTCACATCCCCTTGTTCTATACGGTCAGACAAAGTACATAAGGTGTTCTTGGAGCAGAGATATGAATCTTTAATTCCCATTGTCTTGGCAATACACTATATTGGATCAGACTTGGGCCCCTGCATAGCTCAGACTTGCCCCCACACATCCTGAAGTCTTTTCTGAACTAGAAAACAGCTTCAAGACAAAGGTCTCCAGATGGTAATTTGAGGTTTACTAGGAGAAGGGATTAAGAACTTCAACCCTTTTTGCTGCATGCAAAAAGTCAAACTGCTGAATTTCTCCCCTCAGTCCTTCTCCTAGACATATTTGAGAAGAGAAGCAGTTTTTGGAAGAAAGCCAAAGGCATGTATCTTCAATCAAAAATGCTATGCTAAGAATGCCGAAAGGGTGCAGGTCCTCTACCCCTCAATTAGTGCTGGGTAAAGCATTTAAATCTAGGGAGGGGAGAGAGTCCAGCCACGCAGATGCTCACCTCACTGTCCTCCCTAGTGACTAGTTTTCAGCTAATTTCCTTCTCAGTGGATCTCACTCAAACATTGTCAAAATGCCTGATTGATAGGAAGATGGGTGGAGACAATCTGTGTGCATCTCCTGCATCATCACTGGTATTCCTTCAGTCTCTTGGAAGAAAATAGCAGTTATGAATTAGATACAAGTACTCCCATGAAGAATCTGTGATGATGATGCATGAAAACCATTTAACAGCATAGAGGAATCCAGAGATGGTAAAAAACGTGGATTTAACAGAGGCCGAAGAGGTGCATTGGTGTGAACAAGTCTATATCAAGTTTTCAGATCCAGTAAAAAGTGTGAAATTAATTTAGATAATAAAAGAAGAGATCATGGAGTAGAAAATGAACCTTTATCATTGTACTATTAAGCAGTTATTGCATAATTTCCATGCTCCGCTCCCTGTCTATCCCAACGTCTCCATATGAACTGCTTTCAGATTGCTCTTTGCTCAGATAATGCTTTCTAATATAGGGCTCATGTTCCTTAGGAATAATGATTCATGTAGAACATTTGGAAAACTTTGTTTTCAATATAAGCCTGGGTAGAAAGTGTTTTAATGTGCTTTGGTCTGAGAGGCTGCTTTGTCCTAACATAAAGGCCTTGTGCTGAGGCTTGGTTGCATACTGCTGCCTAGTTTTTAGTGGCATGAAAAAGATGCTCAGAACACAGCTAAAATAAAGTTTGAATTCCTCAGATTTTTTGATATATATACAAATTTCAGGAAAACATTTTTCTCCCTCTCTCAGTTCCTGAAGGAATTAATCCAGAGCTGATCTCTTTCTTCTGGGCTGGCTGAACTCTGTTTCTCCTGTGCTTGCAAGCTGAGCAGCAAACGGTGATAATTCCCAGATACAGCTGCTCCTGACTATTAAACCTTTTCCTGTCTAAATCCACATAAGAAAGTATGGTGCTCAGACCCTCATGGGTAACATTTTCTCAACTGTGCTATAATATCAGAGATGCCTGTGGGATGGATATAGTCTGTGGTCCTCCTTGCAACGAGACTGGCTGTTATAATAAACCCAGTGCAATTCTACATGGCCTTTAGTTGTGAAGTAGGAAGAGCCTGTAACAGGTGCCATTGTACACACTAGTCCTTGTGATATGCTGGATGTTGCCCCTGTTTCGTCATATAACACCCTCTTTTTTTCCCTCCTGCTCTGAGAGTTGGTTGTTGGATATTTAAGTAACATTGTGAAATTTCCCGACACTTCAAGGTTATACTCTTTGAGTTTTTCTTCTGCTGTGGAGGGTGTTTTTGTAAAGCCATGGGAGCAGAAGTAAAACGAATAAATGATAAAGTTTTCTGCCTTTAGACACACAGTACTCATCTTTTCAGTTTAAAGTAAGTGAAGGAAGGTACAATACATAAATGAGAAATGCTTATCCTCTGAGAAGATATGATTATCAATACCTGCAGCAGCAGACACCTGTTCAACTATTCTCCCTTAAAAGGGTGAAGCACAAAGGTTTCATCAGCAAATGAAGCAGGCTTTTATTGCAGTTGATGGAATTTTAAATGAATTCTATTGTGAATTTCCAATTACCTAAATTGTTTTCCATTGATCTTTGTGCCTATATTGTAAAACTGTATCTGCCTTTAAACACAGACATGACAAATGTGTGCACTGGCACGAGACAAAGATAAAATCCAGCAGCTAATGTGTTTTACTATGCTTTCCTACACCCATGATGATTACTTTAGGTGGCTGGGGTACAACATGATGACACTTGTAATATCTACACCAGGGAAAAAGCAGACATTTCAAGTTCGCCCTGCCACAGGTTGCTGTAGGAAAGAATCCGGCCATTTTGGCTTTAGGCACAAAACAGTTGGCCAGCTAAATGTCTTCCTCTAGTACAAGCTTGCGTTCAGAGACATTGAAGTAAGACTCCAGTGGAAACAAAACTGGTTGTGCATCACTTGATTTCTAAGAACCTTGTGACTGCCTTTATTTTCTGGTACAAAGAACTACTAAGTCAGACAGGTAAAGCATCCTGAAGATCCTTGAGGTACAGTGATGGTTCTCTCCCACTACTTTTCCTGTACTCAAAAGCTTGTTTCCAGAGAAAATGCAATGTTGAAGTGTCTGTAACTACAGACATGCCATGAGGCGTCATGATCACCATGAGACAATAGAATGTAGAGTTGCCCGAGATGTACCTAAGCCCTCTGGAAATTACGCCATGAACCAAATGGTACCTTCTAGTGCCCCAGGTTTCAGGGAATTCAAAGGTGATTTAAAACTGTGTCTATTTATATTTCATCCTACTGCAAAGTAAGGGACTGATCTAAACTGACGATACCAAACTCGCTTGTGGAGACAGACATGCTGCAGAAGAGGAAGGTAATTCCCAAGGCATGCAGCACCATGGCATTCTGAACCCATTTCCATCTTTGCCACAGCCATGAGAATCTAATCTCAGAAGAGGCAGTCAATATCTAAAAAAAGATAGCAAAACTGGCACATAAAGGTAAAGGGCAGAATTTACTTGTCTTGAAAAGGGCAACTATCCCATTGCTGTATCTCCTAGATTTCACCTACATTTATATTCTTTCAATAGGCACAGGGAGACAGAATTGGCTATTGGATGTGAAAAGGAACATTTCAAGCTAAGACCTTGAGCCAGACTTAGGAAGCACAAATTGTTTCAGTTCATGTGAAAGGTACGTCATCATGGATGCTCCTTTTGTACACCATCACCCATTGTGAAATGGGTCTTACCCTCTCTGATAAGTTGTCAGGAGGCCAAGACTTCAGCTGCTGTTCACCAGTCATTCTGTCAGGGATATCAGCATGGTGACACCGTATCCCTAACGGGAAGTTCCCACTGAAATCAAAGAGAACTCACAAGACTCACTACAAACAGCACTAATGAACAAGAAACATGAAAACTTAAAAAGCAACATTTTAAAGGTCAGAAAAAATCTCCACGATTCACAGATTTCCATGGGAGTTGGGGTGTGCATGATCTGCAGTTGCTCAGAAGACTGAGATCTAGAGCAGAGAAAGGATAAAAAAATCGGACGTGCAACACCTAAATACAGAAAGGAACAGCGAGCTGCTAGCTGAACTGGTGTAGGCAGTCACCAGTTTGCCGAAATCCAGCTCGCTGTAAGCCTCTCACCCACAGCATGCAGTTTAAAAGCGGATGGATATCTTTTTGGAAAAAACTACAGAGACTCTAAACTAGAACAGGGAAAGGCAGCACCAGAAAAACCTTTTCCTATTAGCCCTGTGGGAAAGGGATTCTAGAGCTGACCTACGTTTGCTCAGAAACCACTGTGAGGAAATATTTTTAAAAATGCGAATATCTTTTTCTTCTCCCTCCCTCGCCTGCCCCCTCCCTGCTCCCAAAGCTGACGGTATGGTATCCTACTAAAGAAAATCCTCCAGCAGCCATCTCTGCCTGCCCTAACAGACTGTGAAAGATTTAGTCCAAACTTCTGTTCTGATCATGTCATGTCAGTTCTCTCCCGGCACGAGGGGGCACAGACCAAGTAAGACAGATGCTTCAATCTTCCAAATAGTTGTCACTTCCCATGACTGTCACTTCGCAGAATGGTGACTTTTTAATATAGAAAACCCTGTAGGGAGGGGAAAAAATAACTCACTCATCTCATTCCTGAACACTTCATGTTTTTTTAACTCTCTCCCTGTGAATAAGCCTATCAAGCTAATGATAATGGAACGATGGGCACTGATTGTGCTGCCACAGGACAGTGAGCACAATAGGTTTAAAATTTTAACTCAGCTGATCTATGATCTAGACATTGTCCCACTTTGGCAAGCGTGGAGCACAGTCAACCCAAAACACCTGCAGGAAGGTGGGTGAGTCCAAAGGGGCAGACGTGAGTCACAGGAGAGATGCTACCAGCACAGTTCCTCCCTTTGCGGTTACCTACATAGTAGGAGGGAGATTTCTTTGTTTTGTCTTTGCCTTGTTTAACACCACACCAATTTCTATGTCTGCAAATGGGGATGGAGGTTGTGCAGGCTTCGGTACATGCGCACACACACAACAAGGCGTTTCCTTGGCAACAGAAATGCCATAAAAGCTATCTGAAGAATTCCTCACGGCTGTGCAACAAATAGAAACATTAACATGCCGAGACCTAAATATAGCTGCGTTTTAGTGCTGTTCCTCAAGTCTTTACTTAGCTTCAGCTTGTATCTGAAACAACCGCAGTCAACAAGACATACAAGGATGTTTTGAATATTTTACAGTGTTTTGCTTTTAAATAGTACAAGAACAGAGATGGGGATGGGGTTACAAATGGTACCAAAATGCATTTTACTGCAGAATTACAGTCTTGCCTGACTTTGCTTTGAAGGTGCCCTTGATTACCCAACTGAAGGCTTCTCACCTCTGAGCAGCACAGGTTGGGCCAATTTGGGGAACAGTTCTTCCCATTGGCCTCCAGAGCAGTGAGAAACCAACTTTGACACTTAACAATGAGGTATGCAAAGAGCAGAAACAGTGTATGTAAAGAGTCTTTGGCTGACAGTAGTATATGGTGGATTTTTTTTCTCACTGCTGGGTGGTGGGATTAAAGCTGAGATTTCTTTCACTTAGCTTTGGAGTCCAAGTACTTAGCTGTTTTTGTCTGGGAATGCTGCAAATATAGCATCTGGACTACAAAATAAATAAGCAAAAATGTTTGGGCTGCAGAACAAAAAGGCAGACAAATCACATTGAATGACTTAAAATGGCCAAAAGATGAATGTAGGCTCCCTGGAAATGAAGCCTTTGAATGCCTAAAACTGGATCTGGCCTTGCTCAAAAGTTTGAGCTAAAGAAAAAATAGTCAGAGATTGATTCACATTATGAATTTCTAATAAATCTAAAACCATGTCATCGCTGATCCTCATGAGCTTTGCTTGGTCTGTTTTGTATGGTCTTTGTGGCAGGTGGGATTCGGGCCCATCACTTTATAGCAGGTTGTCCCTCACTGGCTGAGCCACAGGGCTGGAAGTGCAAAGGCTGGTGCTTCTCCCTGGTTTATCTGTGACTTCCCTCTGCCAGCCTTCCCACCTGTGAAACTGCAGCAGTGAAACTCATCTTGGAGAATTACATGGAAGGTTGCAGGTCAGAAATGGTTTATGTGAGCTAAATGTTACTCTAAAAGGGTCAAGCCGGTGCTGGATGACCAGCGTGCAGTTCATCACGCAGGCTCTGTCGCACTCGTTGATTTTACTACGTGATTCAAGAGGAGGAGGATGAAGGCAGCGGAATCAGCAGCAAGATTTCTTTAGTAAAATATTCCCACAACTACCCCATGTAATGACTACTGCATTATATTCAGGAGGAGGTGATGAAGGAAGTGACCTGATGGAAAATTTATAATGAAAAGTTTCGATGGAGAAACGTCTTATGACAGAGGTACAGTGTCTGGACATGACAATTTTATGGAATAACCTTCAGAGAAACTGAAACAGATTTTACACCTTCATCACAATAAAAATATGACAAAGCTTTCCCT
>NW_010429627.1:30134-46995 GCF_000710305.1 Buceros rhinoceros silvestris
CCTACAGCAACACCATTCCACATTTTTTATGAGGAAGCTGATAGATTTTACGGGTGATTTAAAAGCTCAGAGGAACCAGTGCTAACGGCAACTCTAGCTTGCACTGAAAACAAGTATACAGAGAATTCCGGAGTCATGGGAAGGCTAGGCTGGAGAAGATCATCTAACCCTGCTGGTCTTCAACCACCTCAGACTGTAAAACTTCAGACACTTCCCCATGGAGGCATGGTCCTCTTTAGGAATGTCTCAGGCATAGAGTGCTATGTAGAATCTATATCTACTTTTCTTGATCTTCTTTTGTGAAACCTTTGAGAACATCCCAAACCTTCCCAAATCCACGGAACAGAGCACAACATTCACAGAGCAGCTTCAAACCTCCTCACTCTGAAGATCCCAAGCGTATTTCCCCCAACTCTAACAGAAGTTTTTCCTCACCTGTTCTTAAAAGGAGACAGGGATTGATGTTCCTCAAGTGATTAGTGTTAAAAATGTTTTGAAAAAAGCATACAGCTAAATTGACTCAGAATTTCAGTGGAAACTTGAACCTTTTGTGATATGAGATAATGCCTTTAATTATGTTTGCCTGAAGCTTAGAGAAGTTCAGTGCGAATCACTGAATAACAAGAGTTTCAGAGAGTGCAAAGTAAAAAGCCTATAGTCAACCAGCTCTGTTTTATCTGGGGTTTTTTTGGCTACCTTTAATATTAAAGATCAAATATTGCAAAAGGCCCCTAAAGCAAACCTTCTTATCTAGAAAGTGTTTAAGCACCTGCTCAGCTGCCTTCTTGAGCAAAGTGGAGTAATAACACATAAAGGCTGCCCTGAGCAGAAGCCACGAGGTCCCCTAACTCCCAGGGACATCAAAACATGTCTCTGGCAGGTACTGGAATGAAATGCAGCTCTCACCCAAGCACAGTGCTTTGGGGAGATAAAGCTTGCCAAGGGCCATTAGCTTGGAATCTGAAATATTGAAGTGCCTGTTCAATGCACAAGATTGAGCCAAAGCTCAGAGCTCTCTGAACCACCCCAGCGGGCGGCACTGGGGGGCTTAGCTTACCCAGAGCTGGCTGAAGTGTCTCCAAACCCAGAGGGTCCTGGTTCTGATAAGGGCTGATGTCCCACCACAGGCTATATCCAGGCAGAGTGAAAGGCTGTGAATTTACAGTCTAGGGTTGGCAAAGGTTGGCTCACGCTTAATTTCACACGCTGTGGCTTTGATTTACAGCCCTTCAGCTGGAGGTGAGGCTCTAGATATACGAGCACCCTCCTGACTTCAGCACTCTGCTCTCAGCACACACAGTTAGGCAATGTGCAAACTGAGACTGAAGGCCTGAGCACAGATCAAAACCTGAGCAAGAAAGAATAACAGAACAGACAGAAAAAGCAGTAAAAATATATGTGTCATAATAAAGGCAAAGAGACAATAACTCACGGGGTAAATGGAGCCTCGTTCCAGAACTTGGTGTCGACATGACTCTGTTACGGCTGCACACAAGAACCATCGAGGCTCCTGAAATCTAGAGGTATGGAGAACACACCTTACCATTAGCCTTGATTGATTTGGGGCTGGAGGTACCCTGACTGTAATTGTTACTATATTAGCAAGCAAATGTTAAGTCCAACATAAATGAAACAGTCTACAATAATTTGGTTTAATTAATCAGAGGGAAGTCTAGCATGAGGGTAAATAGCTTCAAAATTGCTAAGTAATTTGACTCCCCATATAATTACTTGTGTAATTTCTGTTAATTGCATGTCAAGTAGAGGTTTTCAAATATTAATCAATGCTTATTTATATTGTTAATTAACATTACATTACATTTAAATCTTGCAATGACACAGTTACCAAAGGCCAATTTTCTGTTCCAGGATTTCTCTCCTCGTTTGCAAAATCTTTCAATTCCTTTAATGAGTCACATACCCCTAACACGATCTAGATGATTTCATTTAATACTTTCACGAAGTTATGCCACTGTGACCTCTCTATTAGATACCAACTCCTGGGTGAAAAAAGCCAGGCAAGAATCCCTGTGAAACCGATTTATGTTGTGAGGAATGGAGTACAGGTGAGTGATGCACAGCTTTCACATCCACCTACTCTCAAAGCTTTCACATCCATCTACTCGCAGCTTTTCACAGCATGCCTCCCCGGGCTACCCAGTGCTTTCTTCAGCTTGACATTAACAAGTCAATAATTAGTCACAGTCAGACCTTTATCTGTTGCTGGAGAACAAAATATCACCAAAGATGTTTCAAATAAAACATTGGAGGAACTGCACAATAGCTTCCTTATTTATAAGGATGCAGACCACAGTGGTTTGTGCATGGAAGAGTATTTTGAGCTGTTGATACAGCAAAATGCTGGAAAAAACTCCTCCTTGTTTCAATTATTTCCAAGAGCACCTTTCCAGTTTTTGTGAATTGTATTGTTTGAATTCCTCTCAGAGCTCTGTGGTTTATCACAAAAGCTGAGAAAAATCAATGGATAATTATCAGATTAAAGTGGCAAAACCTATAGCTATGGGGTGGCTCTGAAGCGACCTCTTTTCTTTCAAATGCAGGGGTGTATAAGCTACTTATTTTTTGTCACTTTATGGGTGTAAAAGAGGCTCCCTCGTTGGCTACATGACTCTAGTGTAATCTTTCAATCCCTTGCTGAATTAAGAAATCCTGTTTTCTATATTTGTCAAGGCTCTGTTCCTCTCAACAGCTGCCAGGCTGCTTTTTTCTTTTTAGCTTTTCCAGTGCAGCAGGGAGGATTTTCTATTTAAGTACACCACCAAAACTTTTTGCAACAGATTAACCTCCCAAAAGTATTTAGAAATAAAAAAAGCACAGAGTCTTAAAGAGGAGGAGTAAAAAAAAATGGACTAATGGATTCAATTCTTAATATAACATAATTGGCACAATGTTATTTTCTAAATAAAGTACGGTTATTTTATTACAAATATAATGACTTTACAGCCAAAGTTGAAATTTGTACAAAGGCATAAGGAATAAAAGCTCTTAGCTTTTTCTTTCAAAGATGAATACAGTCCAACATATCCCTCCCTATGCAAAAATGTTAAGATAATTAATAAATCGTAATTTGTTACATCCAACAGTTTGCATCCTTCTTGCAGGAAATCAAGAGCTTTGTTTTTTCCTTGGACTACATTGTTTGAAATATTCTGGCAATCCTGATATCCTGGATCCTCATTTACTATGGAAATTAATTGTTTCATTTTATTTAGTTTTGAGGAAATATTATGTTACATTATTTGGATGGGAAGTTACAGAAATTGATCTGCTAGAACTGTAGATGAGGTCAGCTCGCCCAGATTGTATTCCACTACAGAGCATGATATAATTACTTTCCATGCCACTGAGACAAAATTTTGTTGGCAGTTACACTCTGCTGCCAAAACACTAGTGAGATGTCATTGATTTCTCTGTAGTTACTGCTGTTCTTCACTGGCATCAGTTCACACTCAATCTACTTTACACAATCCTGGCCTCAGAACCACAATCATGTCAATGGTTTGAAGGGTCCTTGATTCAGTCATCTCAGATGAGTTGTCAGTACGCTGACAAGGACTGATGTAAAGAAGAATGTTCACATGCCATTGCTTTGTGCACAGTCTGAGAAAAAATTGGATTTGCACAATTTTTATGGGCATGTACATTTTAAATAGTCATTTATCACACAGGTCAAATGAGTAAAAGCACTGGGATGTGCCACTTCCTTTCGTTTAGTTGCGTGCTTTCAATATGTATTAAACGTGTTTCTTCTTGTTTGTAACAACCCATTTCAAATGAAGCATTTTAATCACAGTGAAAACCTGCTAAATGTCTTACAAGGCAGAAAAAGATCCATTCTCTGGTTACCTGCTGAAAACTCTCCTCAAAAAATTCACTTTGATCAACAAATAAACGAGCGAGGTGCACATATGGAAAAAACCCAGCAGGGTGTGTGTGGATTAAACTTGCTGAAGACCATAATCAAAACTCCCTGCTTCTGCTGTGAGTTCTGAAGTCAATTGCACATGAAATATTGATAAATTAACTCCTATTCTATGTTAGGAAGAATGAACAGATGTGCGACTCCCGTATGTAATAAGTTTATTGCTGCATTAACAGAAGACCCATTGTGTCATGATCTAAGTTTCTTGGCAGTAAGGTTAAAAGACTTGAAGTTTGATGCGTTATAAACATTCCCTACATGAATATATTTATCTATGTTAAGGGATCCCCTCTAGCAAAGAGATGATGCCTTCTTGTAGGACAAAGAGAGCATTTCTTCCCACAGCAGAGGCAGAAGTCAAAGATTGCTAGCCAGTGCTCAGTGAAAGGCAATGCTCACGGGTCATCTCTCTTCAGAAACAGGAGGTTTGGTCCAAAGCTTGCTGAAATCTTTAGGAAACAAGAGCAGAAATATTTATGGTTGAGCCTGTAAAGCAAGAACGATTGAAGACCAAAAGAAACTTATTTTAAAAAGGGTCTGAGGTGCTTGAAAGAGTAAGAGGACTGCCTAATCTATACTGTCTTCCTGTGATATCGGAAGTGCAGACATAAAAGCCATTTAGAGAGAATCAAATGAAGATGAACCCTATAGCCAGAGTATGGAATTACTTCTTGAACATAATGAGTCATTTTGCAAAAGTATGAGCCTGTACCAGAGATTTATGACAATATTTTTTCCCAAATTACAGTGAAGTGTTAGGATCAATGAATAGAGAAATGCATTTTAAAGATACAAAACCTTTAGCAGAACCGAGACACATGTGCAGATGTCAAATGTTCTGCCTAATTTACAGCTTGACTTTAAGTGCGCAAAAGGCAGGGTGTAATTCCATTATAAAAAGTAATGAAACCAATACTTTTACAGCTTCTTGAGGAAGAAATCTCACTTGGCTAGCTGAAGAACTGAGATTAAAGTAGTTGAAAAATAGCTAAGAAATGGACAATTCTCCTATGCTAGGTTTATATAGGAGTGTCACACAAAAAAGATTGCCTTCCTCACGAAGAACAAAGTGCAAATAATATTGTGTATATTATAATACTTGTGTGTCTAGAGACACACAAAATATCTGGCTCCTCTTATCTATATTTTGCCAACCTTGACACCTCCAATTATTTGCATTTCTGTAGTCTTTCCTTTATATTTCCAGGTTCCATCAAGGACTGGAAATAGAATATTGAAGGACAGAGGAGAAAAGGTGAGAAAGACAGGGGAAAAAAAACATCTCATAACAAATCATCTTCAAGGACATCAAAGCAAACCTGGAAAATTCAGGAGCTTCAGATGATTCATGTAACAGACAAATAAAACATATGAATGGCAAAACTCTGTTTTCAGAGAACCCAGTGCCAACAAAAATTGCTGGTTTTATTAACTGATAGAATCCATGTTTCTGTTGTTGGAATTGAAATCCAATTTTAACCACTGTTTTGGAGCTCAGAACTCTGCAAACCAGACTTTTCTTCCCATATAGGCCAGATTGGCCCCTTTGTAACACCAGTGTAAATCCAGGGTAACTCCAGCAGGCTACTGAAGCAAATTTCGCTCATCTGCATCACAAACCTCTGGAAAGATATGAAGGGCAATAAATGATGAAATTACCACTTGGGACTGCTATCCATCCACGTGGGGAAAACTAGTCCCTGCTCATGAGTATACTTCTGCCTTGAAAACCCCCTCTGAAGCAGCGTACATCTTCCTGAGTGCACGGATAATTTAGGAATGCCATTTGGTTTCCAACTTCCCTCCCATTCTCCTGCAACAGGCAGCTCAGGTTTTGGCTGTAGGTGCTTTGAAATTTCCTCAAGTCGCCAGCTGAGCCTCTCAGGTGCTGTGAAGCACACCACTGCGTTAACAGTGTATGCTGACACACTCCAGCAAGGCGCTTTTGCTCCAGGATGCCAAATCGCCAATCCTATTAATATGTGGCTTGAGGAAGCTTTCTTGCCTCAGTAAGGGCGCAACTACAGTTAGCATTGCCACAAACCTGGTGCAACTGCATGACACGAGTGGGAGGGGACTGGAACACGAGGCAAATCCCTTCTGTCCTATAGCTTTACATAAACATTCACAGAAACTGCAGTGCAAGGGTGTCTCCCTGCTTCACAAAATGAGCTCTTCAACAGCAGCATGGTGAGGCTGAGCTCTTTCAGATGGCTGTCTGACTTTGTGTTTAAACAAATCCCAGGCATGCAACATGCCTTCTAATAGCAGCTACTGTGTAGGTATTTTGTAAACTGTGTCTTTACTCATTGCAGAGTGAATATGATTGGACATGCTTGCTGAGCAGAAAAGATCAGAACACAGAAATGAACCAGTTATAGAAAATGCAAATGCCAGGGAACAAAAATACCTCCCAAGTGACTCATCATGAACAGAAAGTGATGCTGAAAGATCAGAAAATATCTGAGAAAAAGTTATCAAGGAGAGAGCTTTGCCACACCTGTGCACAGCATAGCCAGAGAAGTGAATTTATGCTGGCACAGTGCTGCCGGGCTCTTGGGACAGCTGGTTTGGCATCAGGCTTGCTGTGGATGTCCTTGACTTGTAAGGGTCCAAGTGAAGTTTGCTCTGCTGGCAAGATCCTTTCTGGTACCAGCCAGCACTCAGCTGTGCAAAGGAACATGAGCAGGGAGGGCTGGCAGTGGCTGTGGCACAGGAGGATTTCTGCCCTCCTGGAACCTGCCAAGAACTGGGGGCTGCTTACTGGTACTGGGACTTTCATACTAGGTCAAAAGGTTCTCCTCAAGGGTGAATTTTCAAAAGGTTTTGGCAAGTGGGTCTCTTAAATTCTGTTGAAAACGCAAGTGCCAGCAAGTGTCTGAAATCCCAAGTGTGACTTTGTTCCCTGTAAATCCAGCCGGCCCCAGAAGCCAGCCCAGCTGGGTAAAACCAGGTGTGAGACAGATTACCACTAATGACAAACAAAATCACTGTAACCCCACAGCATCATAGATCTTCTCATTTTTTGATATCAACTCCATTCAAAAAGAAGACATTAAAACAACTTTAAGCTGCTTTTCCCTTTTCTTGCCAACACTAGATCATTTCCTGCAGTGTGATCTCAGGGGCACCAGCTCAGGAGACTGAAGTTTCTACTTGTAAGCCAGTCCCACCACTTCTCATACGAATTCATTTCGCAGTCTAATAACACTCAGTATTAGAAACTGGGCAGGTCTTGGGGGAAGACAAGCACAGTTATTTTTCAGCCCGACAAAATTGAGTCTGCAGGGGGAAAATGCCTGTTTGGATACTCAGCTGTGCTACCTGTGCACCACGAGGCGCGTGAACCCACTATACTCAGGACTTAAAGTCTCTTACAATTACAATGACTCCTGACTTCCCCAGAAACTGCTGTAGGGTGGATTAAGGTTGGAGGCCAGATCTGTGCATCCATCCCAAGCCCCACGGACTGATTTTAGAGCCTTTAATTAGTACTATAAACCACAGTTTCCCCCTTTCCACGGTTACAAAATCAGATGACACTGTATTTACCCCCACAGAGTTTGAAGATCCTGCCTGGTCACCTCTAAGGCTCAAAGTCCAGGAGCTTAAGCCTCTGAACTCCTGTCTGCAAGTTGCACACAAGCAACTTTACATTGCAATGGCAATAGAAAGGAGCTTTGAATAACGTGGGAATGCAACCCTATTGCTGTCCTAAAGACCTCAGCTGGCCTGAGCCAGACCAGGCTGCCAAAAAAGCAAGGTGACAGGCACTGGAAGAGAAAAGTCAGTTATTCCAGACAGGAAGAGAACCACAGAGCCAAGGAAAGGGAGCTGAGGAGTCAGCAGCGCCCTTTGAGCAGCCGTCAGCACTACTGGGAACCCAGGGAAAGCTGTGATCAAGGACCTTCCCTCCTCAGTCTGACCCATCCTGACATGCTGGGCATCTAAGGAGGGGACGGATAGGCCCCTAGCCACCAAGCTGATGTGTAGCTTGCTTTGCCTCTGTTCTGCTCAACACCAGCCTCATGTTTTGCTTTTAGAAAAGAGATTTGCTCAGGCAGATATATCCCCCCAGCTGAAAGCAGCTCTTTACCATTAAACCAAGAAAAATGAGGGCAAACTCTGCTGCAGGCTTGTTTTAGACACAGTATTTAAAACCAAGAGCAAAATCTACAGTTGAAAGAGCAGAGGGAGCAAAGACCCTTTCCTCAGCTCTTAATGCGTTCCAGGTTAGCATTTGCCTCCTGTTTCATTGTGTTTGAAAGGCAGCAGAGCCCTGCTGGTCCTTTCAGCCTGCAGTCCCCAGAGCCAAGCAGCTTTCTTCTTTAAATAATGGCTGCCCACCAGCCCTTTAATTTCTAGAATTTTCCCTTTGCCCATTGCCTCTACCCTGGAAGTGTTGGGGCCTTTTCTTATTTCTCATAATTAACATCACTGAGCTACAATGTTAAGAGGTTAGGGTTTGCTAATTGGCTCTTTTTCTGAAGAGGAGAAGGCTGAAAAGAACAAGCTTTTATTTTATTTTTTTTAAAAAGGGATAAAAACCAGGAAACAACCTGCAATTAAGGTATGAATATCAGCTCAATGAGTTATCTAATTAGTTATGATGCAGACACATGTGTATGGCAAGGGAGTAAAATGCAGAAATCCGTGCTCACGTTTCCTAGGGATCAAGCCTCAAGCATCTGTTTCTGTTGGATGATATTTCAATCCCCCAGCTCCCTCCAAGATGTGCATATTGAGGGAGAGAAGACCTTTTCCCAGGTTGGAAAAGACGGTGCAGTCTGCTCAGATACAAGCCCAACAAATTACAGCTGACATTCACAAGGCAACTGATGGTTCCTCATAAATCAGCCAGAGGCTTTGCCATGAGGACAAAATCAAGTAAATAGTGTTCCGGGCTCAAAAGTTTCATGTACACGCTGCCCCAGGCTTATCTCCTCAGAGGGAATAAGAAGAAAGTTTGAAGAGCAACAAAAATAAGGGTGCTAGTTGCATCCCATTGAGTGAAATGCTTTCCCCATCTTCCTTGCACTCATTAAAGTACTTCTACCATTGTAAAAAACACTACTGTTAACACCATGGTGGCTGTGCTCCGGCTGGGATGTGAGGAACGGGGCTGCCACATGCCTGGGAGCGCTGTCACACAGACCCCGCTGCAGTGGAACTGCACCACACCACCTCCAGCAGCTACAGCAGCACCTGGATTGCAGCCATGCTTCCCAGAGGGGAAGCCAACAGCTCCCTGATGATCTTCCACCTCTCCCAGGCCTTACAAACTCATTGCATGGAAGAAAAAAGTATTTTTAATTTTAGGAAAAAACCTAAATCAAAGTGGTACAAACTGCTGGAAATCAATACAAATTTTCAGGCTTCAAGCAGTGTGTTTGCAGGTAGCGAAATCCAGTGGCAGCTCCAGCCTTGATTAAACAGGTCTAACGCAAAATATTTTAAATATCAAAAATGTGCTTTGTTGCCAGATGGTGATAAAGGAAAGAGGCCCATTTTTCATCCTTTCTACCTTTCCTTTCAAATCCACACCAGTGACTGCACACTTGCAGAACAATTTTGAGGTTCTCACTAGCTCTGAAAACTGTTTTTGATATAGACACTCAGTTTTTTTACAGACCCAGTTTCCACTGCCTCTCTATGTGCTCTTTGATAGTCGGTTGATATCTTTCAGATTTTCTTTTTCCATCCAAATAAAAACCTCTTTTTCCTATTGAAAAAAATTTAAACGTCCAGTTTTCATGAGTAAGCGCACTCGTGAACTTTTGTTCACAACTAGTTTTCAGCAACAACGCTGCAACAGCTACTGGGTGGGTGGTCATGGAGTGAAAATTCATGCAAGGTGGATAGAAACTTTCAGTTGCAAACTAATATTTTAATAGTAACATCCTCTCTAGAAAAACAGAGGAAAACTCTGAATTAACTTGTTTTAGCGGAGAAGAGAGGAGATCTGCTGAGACCAAGACAAAGCAGCAGACATACATTTTGTTTTGAAGAATCTGATGCTCTATGGAGAACTTGGAAAACAAAATACATTCGCAAAAGCTTCCAATTGTCTCTTTTGTTCTTTATCTTACAGGAGAAAATTGGACATAAAGATGCACAATGTCAGTAAAATGCAGCAGGTATCAGGGAAAGATTTATGACAACATCACAAATGGAGACATCAGAGGAGTCCTCTGGATGTGACACATTCATTGACACATTCTTCAACATCATTCTGCTGATAACGAAAAAAGCCCTAACAGACTATTCAATATTACTGTTCTCTTAAAAAATGAAAAAATCAGGTAGGAATATCACCTGGCCAAACTGAACATGTTTTGAATACCTGCCTTTCCCCTGTTATTAAGAAAACTATTACTTCTACGGTTAATGATTACATGTCATTAATAATAGGTACTCAAGAGAAGCAGAGTGACATTACAATACTATAAAAGTGCTGATTTGTCATAGCAAGATCCTTTTAAATATGGGCTTTAGCATACTGCGTGGCTGTTTAGTTGTTTTGCAGCCATGGTATCTGCTGGTAGCAGCAACGCGTTTGGGGAGTAGAGGCAAAGGGACTATTCAGCGCTGGAGCCTTCTTCCATAATGTCGGTGGGTGGCAACCTGGTGTACACCCACACTCATTCGCAACTCACACAAAAGCAGAACTCCTGTGGTTGGTTACCTCTATTATATATCAGAGCTCAGATTCTGGGCATCGTTCCTGGAATGTTTCCCCAAACACAGATGGAGCTTTTTGGAAATGCTTGGACCTTGAAATTCATGTCAGTAGCACTTGCAGGAACATGATTTTTCACAGTTTCTGACATGGGTCTTAGGCACTTTGAAAGAGCGGCGTGGCCTGGCTTGAACAAGTCATTAAAAAGCTGCCAACCAAGAGCTGTATTCCCAAGGTTAGGTGCAGATTGGTGCCTGTCTGCCTGAGTTTGCAAATGCCCAAGTGATTGGGTACAGCACAGCCTAGCATTTACTGAGCAGCTGTGCACAAGCACCTGGAGATCCACACGCATTCGTAGAAGTAATCAAACAGCTATGGCTGCCTGCTCTGAGACCCCAAACATGACAGAAATAAAACTAAATGTACAAAAATAAAACTCCAGATGTTTCTGATTCAGTTCTAATTTCACTCAAACAGGAGCAAAAGCTGTGAAAAATCAGCCTCTGAGAAGAGGGGTTTTAGACACCCCCCAAACAACCAAGAAACTGGTGCAAGTTGGTAAATTTTAGTGTATTAAATGAAAATAAATATTGCCTAACACTTTCATATTGCTCTTCCCCTTTTGGTTCAGTGGGGTCATTCATTGTGTCTCACATACATAATTACAGCACTTGGATTAAAGAATTATCCAGAAAGTTGTTGGTTTTTTTAATCCACAGGGTCCCTTCTTGCATTTAAGAGAACAGTTGTTGAAAGGGAAACATTTCAGACATTTTATTAGACTAAATCTGGAGGACTCTGCAGCCTTTGCTGAGATTTGTGGAGTAAATAATGAACCAGCTTCTTTGTACACTGCACACGTAGCTCACTAACTCTTTTAACTCTGATTTGTTTTCTAGAAGCACCTTCTTTGTGCATGTATATCAAGAAGGTAAATACAGGTGACATTTAAAACTGCTAGGAATCTGCCACATCTTTTAGAAAAATGGAAAATGCTGCTTACAGAAACAATGCCTACTAACAACCCCATTCACACTTGCCGTCTGAAGCCTCAAACAACCTGTAAAGACAATTTTACCATCAGCCCTTACAAAGGCAAACTGCTGAGTGCAGCCTGTAAAACAGTGCATCCAGCTGTATTTTGGCTGGGTTATATATATAGCAGACTGCCTTGCAGAGCATTTTCATGTGGTGCTGGGTCAAGCACAAGCTTTTAAATTTCAGATCACATATGCAGATGCATTTTATGCACTTGAAGTTCAGACACAGCTTTCAGCTTGGCTTGTGTTGGTTCTAGTTTACTAATGATATCAAGGTAACCCACAACTCAGTCACTGAAAATGGATCTGTAGTATCTGACCCATATGCCAGGAGGTGGCTAGTATTTTGAATGCTCTTTGATGTTTTTCATGCTGAGTTTTCAATGCTTGAGTTTACCACCCAGCAAGTCAATTTTAAATGAACATATTCTCCTTCATGGGAATCACTCTACCACTGGTCCTGAATCTACCACTTCTAAAAACCCAGTTCCACATTACATGCCCCAAGCAGAACATTTACCTCTTTTGCTGCAGGTTTCCATCCGCAGGTAACGAAGTGCTTTCAGTGCAAAGCCCTGTTCAGAAGGCATCAGCTTCACACTCCAGCTGAAACCACTCCAGCCAAGCTGCAGCTAAGAAGCAGCAAAGCAACTAGTGGCTGACACTGCTGCTTTTAAAGCCCATTAGCAATGCTGGCCCTGGCCAGCTGGACTTCCTCCTCAGCAGCTGATGGGGTTGGATAGCTGCACTTACATCCTTTCTAGCCCCAAACAGCTGAAATGAGGGCTTGGTGTTAATTGTGAAGAGCCCTGATTGCTGTACCTGCCACAGTCTGGGCTGCAGTACCCGCAGCTGTGTGCCTTCACGCCTCACCTAAACACATTCCTCAGGGTGGGGGGTGTAGCCATGCTTTCCTCCTCCTTGCTCTGAAACCAGAGTAGAGACACAAAAATGAAGCAAAACTTTGAGCTGAGGTTTGCCAATGAAGGTTTGATCCAATCTCGTTTTTCCAGACTCGGTCTCTCACAGATCCTTGCCGGGACACACGTACTGTAGGCTGCAGAAGCAACAGACTTTTCTGAGGTCATGAGAGCGCCGCAAGTCACATTACAGAACCTCTTTATTTGTTTGTGTCTTTTTTTGATTGTGTCTTTTTTTGTTGTTGAATACAATAGGGAAGGTTGTTTTAATTAAGGTTGTGGTACCCCTGCTGTGTTTAATTAGATGACCATAAAGCTTAGTAGTCTGTTCTCAAACCTGAATTATAATGTACATGACTTGTTTTGATTTGTCTAGTTGTCATCAGAAAATGGATTTGCTGATGAGTCAGTCTCTGGTCAGGCCACCCAGAGACATCATTAATAAGTTAATACATGGACTGATGAATATGTCACCTCCTGCTGCAGACCTCTGGACATGCCAATTAGAAAAGAAGCAGCAGTTGTATGCTTCTGGAACTTATCCCATATTTATATACTTTGGAATACAGCTCCTCATTAAAATAATGGACACTTTGTTACTTCTACCACGGTGAAAAAGAAGTCTGAGCTACAGATCTAGCACTCCTTTTCTTCCTTTCACATCAGATGGTATTAAGAGCTTGACCTATTTCTATTTTAAGTCTCAGCGATGCCCTGAGTCTACAAACTCAGGTGATCATTACTCGTGTGGGGGATCATCACAGCCACCTTTAGCTATGCACAAGATGGACTTTCCTACCGCTAATTCCTCACTGAATTAGTGAGCTGAGGCTCTCTGTATAGTTACAGTGAGGAGAAGATAGGCAATTTTAGATTACATCTCAGCGGTCTATTTTCATTACCTGCCTTAAGACAGGAAAAATTGCAGTTCAGACGGCTGCCCAAGAAGAGACGTGCAGGTGCATAGCTCAGGTGAAGCTGTTCGCATTTTGGACACTGTTCTTAGAGAAGACACACCATAGGTGCCCAACCAGCATAACACAGAGTCCGAGCTGATGGGAAGCTGTGTAAGAAGTGTGCTGAATCTGGTTTTTCTTCTAAACCATCCTCAAAGACTGGTGAAGAATTATGTTGAGTGAAAAAAATATTCCATTTCCCAGAAGACATGCAGGACACTAAGGCCAGGTCCTGTACAACCACAGCTGTAGTAGTACCAAAGTACTGTGTGATACTCTGCTGTCCAGGTGTGGGATAAAGGACAGTTGTTTCTTCTTACTTTATTTAAATGAAAATGCAGAAGCTAAGGCCCTTAGTCAGGACTGACTGCAGGTTAGTGCCATCCCAGAACCACCACCAGGGAGTGCTTCTTGCCTCGGTAAGTCAGGCAGCAACCTGGGAACACATAAAAACTAGTTTTGGTGTTTTCCTAAAGGAACCAAGCACATAAAGATACTCCCAGAGGAGCAGTCCCTGCTGTTGGAGGCTTGCTGACATTTTTCAAAGAAAAAAATTACCAGAATAATGATCTTTTATCTAGTCTCTAACCCACTTTATGAATCTGGAAGATATGACAAATGTCAGCCCAGTTAGTTAAAGTCTGGCAAAACTGTCAGCAACAATTGTGTGATCTTACTGTGGAAACAGAATAATAACCTTAATTATAAGCTTATAAACAAATTTAAACCAGATAAAAGTAGCAGCACTTTCTAATCACATAAGAGGATTTTCTGTAAAACAAATGCAGACTATAAAGACGCTGAAAAAGAACATACATTCGTATTTTACCACCATTTCATAACAGAGTTAACAAGTGACAAAAGTTCAGCTAAAATAGTGCTTTATAAATATACTTGGAAGATACTCCTTTTATGTACTTACGAAAACAATCCCCCACAAAACCAGCGGTTATTTCTGCAGATTTCAGCGTGTACTCTGCAAACAAAAAATAATTATAGCTGAGCTTTGGAAGAGATGTGGTTTTAGTCACTTATTTTTCACATCACATTTGGTACTTGTTCCACCCCGTTCTGACATGACATACTCTTGCAGATAGCATCCCCCAAAGGCACAAAACCTACGACATTTGCATAAAGAATCCTTTTCCCCTGAACAGCGTTAACTCTAGCTGCACAATACGGGTAGCTACGCGAGCTACATTGTGCAACCTTGTTCCATGGTTAGCATTCGCTCCATTTATGCCTCTGCTGCACTGCTACAAATCTGCCAGTTAAACTCTATGCAACTCCAAAACGTATTGTCTGGAATGAAACAACCAATTATTTCTTCAGGTTTTGTGGCATAATATCCTAGGAAACCAGCAATTACAGAATCAAAGTGGCATCAAATGGCGTAGAAAGGAGTTAGCGTGTATTATTCTTTAAATAGCAGTTACATGAACTCATAATAAATGGGTATTAAGTGCTAAATGCATGATAAGTAATTCTTGACAATGCAATTATCCAAACAATACAGGAAAAAGCTGCAAGATGGCATCGTCAAATTCACTTGTGCAAATGCTGCTTGTGAAACAACAATACCGGAGACTGGTGACTGTTCATAAACATTCTGGAAATAAAATAGTGCAAAGTACATGTGTAGTAGCCAAGCAGCACATTGTTCTGGGTTCCCAGCAGCTCTCGGCTGGTAAATGCCACCCACTGGTTTGATCTTTCCTGAGGTTAAGACTTTAATTTGCCCAAAATAAGCAGAAGAGAGAACAATACCATTTTAACCTCTGAACATGCTTTATATGGGATCTTTCAAAGGAATCACAGAGTGAAGATGGAGAAATTATGTAAAGTGGGGTGTACTTAAAGAAATATTGATTAGATGCTTTCAGTTTCGCTGGCAAGGTTACATAGTCGTTGTAGCAACAGGCTTGAAACTTGAGGAGTTTCCAGAGGAGGCACATCCAAATGTGAAATAATGGGATGCTGTCAACAGGGTAACACATTTAGTTCCTTTAGACCCTTCTTTTTGTCTCAGGAAGAGCTGGGCAACTTGTTTAGCTGGGCAATGGACACAGTCATCACCACCACAAGAAGCTTTGTCATAACAAGAATCTCAACCTCCATCTGATGTCAATCTTCCACCAAAACAGAGGAACCTTCTTTGGAACAGAGAGAATTTCCCTGTAATAAAAAACCCTTTGAAGGTGACTTTGCTTGTTTAGCTGGGAGCCAAAGGATAGTATCACGCCCATGCCGACTTGTAATAAACTCTCTAGAAGAAAGCTTAGTGTCGCCGCAGCTCCTTTGTTCCCCAGACTGGCTTCAGTTGTCATCTACATAATGTCTCTCTCTCCCCACTGCCTCTTTTTAGGTGGGTGACTGCTCAGAGGCAACCGGACCAAATGTAAACCTACAGTATCTGCCAATGGCCAGAGTGACCTGCAAGCAGTGAATCCTGGGTAGCACAACCTAGTGTCCCCCTCAGCTTGCTAAAGAAGTAGAAAAGCAGCTGAAACAACTCTTTTTCTAAGTAGAGAAGAAAGCCTTGTTTCCAAGTGAATCTAACTAGGCCATGAGCCACATGCTCTGCCAGAGCTCCTCCCGCATGTGGACTATGAAGAACTGAGGCACAGAACTACATTTCTATCTGTAATCCAGCAAGCCCCTCACGTTGCGAGTTTCTGTCTGGATTTTTCTTCAATTCTAGTATAAAGGTGTGTCTGCAGTGTTCCCAGTTCTGTTAAGGGAAGAAGTGATGCTGTCTCTAAACTTGTTAAGGGTCTCCACAAACAAACAGGAAGGTCTAGGATAGCCAGAGATGATGCTACAAAAACTTCATACAAACAGAACAAAACTCATTGCAGAATAAAGCCTAGGCCTTTACCGTGCTCAGTGTTTATTGTTCAAGAGATATAACAAAACTCTAGATATACTTGGGGAAAATGTTCTTGGTTTGCCCCTGTTCAAGTCAAAAGCTGCTGTTGCCAAATTTGTTGGGAAAATTGAATGAGAAAGGAGTTTTAGCTTTGAGCCAATATCTCCTTTGGACTTACTCCAAGAAACTAAGTGGTAAGAAGCCACTTCTGTATTCCATGTCATGATTTCCAGCTGTGGAACCACACGGCTCATAAATCCAGATCAGATTCCAGATTCCAGATCCATTCTCCTCTTTCAGAGAAGATTGACAGTTTTATCTTGAACAGGGAGTCTCTTCACAGGATGTTTTCTTTAAAAAAAATTAATAAAAATATTACTGTCTAAATTAATTAAGTATTCTGAAGAACAGTATGATATGTTTGGAGAAATAACCCAAAGCTTCAATTCAGTGT
>NW_010429628.1:0-18255 GCF_000710305.1 Buceros rhinoceros silvestris
GGGGTGGCAGAGAGTGCAGAAAGACTGACTAGCGCGGGTGCGGCGCGGCTTTTAAAGGAACAGCGGCACGAAAATCTAACAGACCTGCAAAAACTTCTAACCAATGATAAATGGAGATGCCACTGACGTCACATGGCAGGGAATACAATTGGTTAGTTTAAAGCAAACTTCTTTCTGAAACAGGAGAAGTTGCTAAGCCATCACAACGCTGCAGCAAATTCACTGTTGGGATTTTTAAATGGCAGTGAATACCTCAAACTGGTTGGTCTTTGCTAAGGTTATTTCTGATTTTGATTGCTTTTTATTGTGTACAGCCATTGGGCAAATCTGGAGCCAAAGCCAAAACAACACTCCCCACTTTCCCATGAATTCTAACGGGCAATTAACTGAGTCTAAACAGTCAAAAATGAAGGCACTAAATGGATTTGCACACAATGCATTTGGAGTTGTTGAAAAGCTGACTTAACTGTTTTCTTGGACAGAAGAAATTTCAGCTCACAGATTTCCTGGTTCGTTTGTTAGCTAGGGAAATATTGAATGAAGGCTCAGATAACACTTGGTATTGCAGCCTGTAACATATACATGCATAATGCAGTACCCAGATATATATTTTTTTGTCAAACAGACAAAATACTATCCCACTTATAGTAGCATAACTTATTAGTCTGACAAGGTATATTAAGAGATGTGACTTTTATTTCAGCTAGATATAATTATAAATAATATAGATTACATTCATTTGAAATGTATTTTAATCAAAGGTCTAAATAAAATTCCCAGTAATTCCATTATTTACATTCTTTTACTCTATATTACATTACATTATTTTTAACTACTGTAAATTGTAAAAATTTGCTTTATGGTTTCCCAAGTGTTTTGAACTGATCTAAGACACTGCTCTGCTAAAAGCATTGCCTTACTGCTTTCTTGTACTTGCTCATGATAATCCTGGTAGAAGAAGAGAGAGAAAACATGGAAATGTGCAGTCGGTGCAGGGGAAGGCATTCCCTTTGAGGCAGCAAAGAGGAATTACATCTGTTTAAACAGGCAGTGGAACAACATCCTTAGGCTCTGTCTCTCCTCTGTAGAGTTTGTGCAGCGTGACTTTCATTCAGTCAAAATACTCTTAGTCTAGGGAAAGGCAAAACTTTGAAAGGAAACTGGAGAAATGTTAAGTGTCACACACTTAACTGTCACACACCTTGTGCCTGAATGTTTTCTTTTCAGCCCGTGCTCAGTCAGCATGTTTGTGGGATTGCAGTCCAACTTGGGTGTCCTCACGTGTTCTCAGAGCTCTGTTGACAGTCTCCTAGTGTTCACAGCAGATGAGTCCAGCCTGTGGTGTAGCTTTAGTGCCATCTCCAGCATATGGTATAACTACATCAGTGGAGACCTTGCTGCCCTCTAGTTCCTCTTGGTTGTTGCAGTTATTTGAGCATCCACACCAATCCACACAGAAATTAGTTTAAAAGAAAACATGCACCACCATCACAGTGCAAGGAGACGAGGTAATTTTGTTCACAACCTGATAAAGATCAGGAGACATTGTAGCTAAATCAGCAAAGAAATACTGACCAAAACTTCTCTGTATATATTGAAGGTTACTTGAAAATAAATAGCATAAACTAGATCTTTGAGTGGAGATTCATTATTAAGAGAAGCACATGATACATGTATTTGGGTTTTTTCATGCGTTTTCACTCAGGCAATAAGTTCATAGATTCAACATCATAATGTAAGAAAAAAAGTTCAGTGCATGTATTTAGAGAAATTGGGTTTTGGATACACAAATGTGTAGCAACCCTGCATAGAGAACAATTTTATGGACAGCTCCAGTGGCTAACTGAGATTTGCTTTTCATGCTTTTCTGTTCCTGAAAATACAAACAATAATTTAGTCCTACTGCACCCCAGAAGGATAGTTGAAGATTTCGTTGGGTACCTTGTAAGAAGTGAAGCCTGGTGGCAAGCTGTTGCAGTTTCAGACAAAGCCGGTGCTATCTGGGTTTTAGTCTTCTTCCAATAAATTGAATACATAACTAGCTACCAGTTGCCCTTTTCATGCCCATTTCTATCAATGCTTTTTGGTGGATGCTTTCTCTCTTTTCCAGCTGGGCTGTTACATTGAATTGGTTCATGCACCAAACTTTTAACTGAGGCACCATTTGGAATAGTACCTGCTCTATCCATGACAGCAAAATGCATTCAGTTGGAACGTGTGGTAAGCAAGGAGAGAGTGGAAAGGCATTTGGGCTCAGTACTCAACAATGGCAACATCCATTTTTTGGTCTGCCTTTTTATTTGCCAAACATTTCAGGCTTGTTTTCTTTTTACTTTGAATGTTTCATGTTGAAAAATGGAGAAGATAAAGGAAGCAAAAGCAGAAAGGTTTCATGATCTCATTTTTACAAATACAGATCTTAGTATTTTAATTCCAGATAGCCTGTAATTTCAAAAATCCATTATATTAATACCCTTTTAATTCCCAGCTGAAATGAAAAGCTTATAGGGCAGAGGTTAAATAAACTATTTTGTTTATCTCATGACTGATTTATATTAGTTGGCGTGACTGTTTATAGGGGAAGTGAAAAAAAACTCAGATATTTGCACAGCTTTACCGAAAATCATAGTATCATAGAATTGTTTTGGTTCGAAGAGATCTTTAAGATGGTCAAGTCCAACTGTTAACCTAGCACTGCCAAGTCACTACTAAATCATGTCCCCCCAACACCACATCTATACCTCCAGGGATGATGACTTGGCCTTGTTGAACCTCGTACAATTGGCCTCGACCTGTTGATCCAGCCTGTCCAGATCTCTCTGTAGAGCCTCCTGACCTTCAAGCAGATCAACACACACAACCAACTTGGTGTCATCTGCAAACGTACTGAGGGTGCACTCAATCCCCTCCTCCAGATCATTGATAAAGATGTTGAAGAGAACAGGCCCCAATACTGAGCCCTGGGGAACACCACTGGTGACCAGTCACCGACGGGATTGAACTCCCATTCACCACAAGTCTTGAAAATAAAACAGCAACAAGACCAAAATAGTCCTCTTAGTTCACATTAGTAATGCCAGATCAGCTACTCAACTTTGCCTCTGTAGTTGGGGAAAAGTAATTTCTGAATTAAAAAAATATCTATGAAAGACTACAAAAGTTTTTCTAATCCATCCCCTTGATTTAAGGCAGAGTTAGAATTTTGCATCATTCCAGAAGAATATTTGCCAAATCTTCTTAAAGCTTCCTGTGATGGAGACTGACAACCTCCCTAGTCCTTACTTAACCTAATAGAAAAAGAGTTTCTTCAAGTTTCTGGCTAAATATTTCTGCTGCAATGCAAGCCCCTTAATTCTCATTCACTGCAGACACACTGAACAAACCGTTCCCTGCTTCTTGATGATAGCCTCGTAAAAACTGTTATTATGCCCACTCTCAATTTTCTCTAATTTAGCCTGATCAGTTCCAGTTCTCTCAGTCTTTCTTCATAGGTCATGTTTTGTAGATCTCTGATCTTTTCTCTCTCGGGGCTTTTTCAGACAGTTCTTTTCCTTCTTTCAAATCTGATGCCCTAAAATGGATGCAGTGTTCCAGCTAGAGCTTTGCCACTGCCAAACAGAGTTGCAGGATTACTTCCTGCGCTTTGCAGGCTGCTCTCCCATACATGGCACAGAATGGGGATTGCTATTTTTTTTTCTTTGCAGAAGCACAACTGTGACTCTCACTTGGCTGTATCTCCCAGACTGTCGATTGGTGTCCCCCTTCTGCCTGAGCATAGACACTTCTGCTTTTCTGTACAGCATTTCAAACTTTAAGTTATGCTCCAATTTCTGAAAATTATTTTAAGTTCTAGCAATGTCTTTCTGTTGCACATTTGCAGACTTAGTTAATGTGGTTTCTGTTCTGTTGTCTGAGTTCTTAATGAAAACATTGCATTTTGTAATGGACCTCCAGTCAGCAGGTCTTTCGGTTGTTCAAAGACTCATTCATAACTACTTTCTGGTTATGGTCATTCAAATAGTTCTCACTCATTCTATAATACTCTTATCTAAACCTTGTTTCTTAAATTCGCTGATGAATTTGTTATATAAAATGGCGTCGAAAACCTTGCTGAAGTCAAAATATGACAACCAGTTGTTTTTTGCTGTCGTGAATCCTTTCACCCTTCAAAGAACCAAAGTAGACTGACTTCTGGTTTGTTCTTGACAAATTCATGTTGGCTATTACTCATCTGCTTTTCTTTCAGCATTTTAAAATTCTTTCTTTATTCCATTTTTATCGGTGCTTTGACTTTGAACTGATTGGTCTATATAAAAGGCATACATCTACTAGCCATCTGACATACCATCTTTGAGAACTTCTCAGTGACAATGAGTTAATAGTTCTGAGGTCACTTCATTTCCTTCTTGGCTGTCCTAGGATGAAGTTCATAATACATAACTGATTTGAAAACTGAAGTTGTGGAAATGTTCTCTGGTTTGTTTCCCTGTTTTAGGCTGAGGTTTTACTTCTTTGCAACTGGATTAGCCACATGCTCTCAGATAATTCTTCTAATAAAAGTTAGCAAAAATGTGTTATTAAACACTTCAGCTTTTCTAGGCTTTTGTCATAGAATCATAGAATCATAATATCTTTTAGGTTGGAAAAGACTTTCAAGATCATTGAGTCCAACTGTCAACCTAACACTGCCAAGTCCACCACTAAACCATGTCCCTAAGTGCCACGTGTACACATCTGTCAGTACTGTTACTTTTCTGCTAAGTTGTGGACTAGTTCTTTCCATAGCCCCAACCGAGTAGCCAGCCGTACTGTGAACTCCCAGTACTGAAGAAGCACATCAGGCTCTTCCAGCTCTGCTCTTTCCAGCAGTCTCCATCACCAATAACATTTCAAACTTACTTCCTACTCCTCTGACAGTTTCCTTAGGTGGCCAGCTCAACTCTCTTGTTTAGCCTCCAGGACTGTGGATGACAGAAGTTGGATATAAAGACCTTTAAAAACTGGAAAATGTTGTGGTCTGGCTGCCTTATAGAGAACATGCTTTGTGAGGAGCAGATATGGTCATACCTCTAGATACCTGCTATGGTGCACTATCCGCTAAGGACTGAAAAGGAAAGAGGTATTGGGCTTGAGTGTTGGCCTCAAGAACTCGAGTTCTTGAGCTGCCTTGAGCTGCTCAAATGCAGCCCCAAATCACAGCCCTGACAGTCATAGTGGCAGTGCTGGTAGTGTTGCATCGGGTGACTGGGAAAAGAAGAGGGGAACATGTAGTAGTTCAAAGTAAATAGGGAAAGTTTTATTTTGAAGATAGGTAACTTGAGGCACAGAAAAACAAAGTATTATTTCCAGAATCCGATAGTAAGTTTTGTACTGTGAAATACTGTCAAGGCATCCTGACAGAAGCCTGTTATTCTCACACCAGCATGTACTTACTCCTCAACTATTTAAATAAATCTCTTGGGGATGGGTGTAAGGGGAGGGTAATATATATGGGAAAGGAAATGAGAATGTTATCTCCACTTTATTGTGTAATTCTCATTTAAGAATGGCTAGAGCTTGCTGAATAATGAATGCATCTCAGTATTTCATGTCAGTGAAAAATCCTGTCTGAAGAAGAGTTATTGTAAATGAGAACCGAGAAACTGCTATTGGGTAATTATTATAAACCTTAGGAAAGTGCTAATTTCAAAAACAAAACACGGATTTCATTTCATAGTGTGACTTTCAATTAGGAACAAAACACTTCGTGTTAAAGTTCTCTTGAAAAAGTAACTAGAATAACTCTGATATCTTCTTTTTTTTCCCCCTATCCCTTGCAGCTCCCAGACAGCTGTATAATGGATTACTATGAAAAATACAAGCACAGAATGAATGAGCTTGAAGCATTTAATATGGTAAGAGTTATAGGTTTAATGCTATTACCTTGTATATATGTGCTAGTCTAGAACAAAGCCCTGTTAAGTTTTATGTGGGGTGGACTGTCTTACACTGTGATATGCAATCTCAAAAACAAAGCAGCTCCCCGTTCCAAACTTTGGAGCCTATCCTATTCCAAAACTATATTAGGTGTCAGTAAAATAATAAAACAAACACATGGAAGATTCTTTTTCAAGAGGGACTATTAACCTGGAAAATGAAATGTCAGTCTCCTTTTAAACCTAGTCTGGTCTCCATGCAGTTATTTAATAAAAATTCTTTTTATTAAAATTCATTATTTCCCTCTTTAAAATTTTCTTGTGGGACAGTGTCTTGAAACCAACTAAATAACATTGTTGCCTCACTTTATGGCATTCCATGTATGTTTGATCTTTAATATAATCTGTTTTGAAGATGTCCATCCCGCAGGAAAAATTGGCAAGGTAACATTTGTACAACAGAACCGCTAGAAAATTATTGACCTTCCCTGGAATTGTTCTGTGGAAGTGCAGCCATTTGGAAATGTATTGTTTCTCTTTCCTAAAAACATTATAGGATCTAATCTTTCTTTCAGCTGAAGGTTCTTCTGGCTCCCTGCGTAGAATTTTTGATACTTCTGGATCGTCTTTGCTACCTCAAGGAGCAGGTATTTTTTGCATTATATTTTATGATACCTAAAGGCTACATCAGTGAAATGAGACTATTTCAGCCAGTTTATTACTGTGTAGACCAAAAGTCTCTGTTGCAGAATTATTATTATTCTCTTCATATTTGCAAAAATATAAGCATTCATTCATCTTAGTAGAGACATATGCCAGGCAGATGTCTTGACTTGCAGCAAAGCAGCAACTGTAAAGTTTATGTTCTTTTAATTGCATGGTAATTACTAGTCAATAGACAGTAAAAAATAAATTAATTAAATATGCAGCAAATCTCATTTTCTACAACATACTGAGATATTTAATAATTAAAAAGAATATTGGAAAATACTGGACAAAATTGTGCTGTACCTGCTAGAACTTCCAATGAATATGTTTTAGAACATATAACTCAATTTTTAATTAAGTCCATTTAATTAATTAATTTTTAAGTAAGTAAAAAATATTTACTATTTCCTTTTATTGATTCTTAATTAAAATCAATGATGAGAGAGGTTGCACGTTTTCCAACTGTTCAGGTCAGCTCAGGTACATTTGACTAACGTACACCCTGGATATATTTTACAAGTATAGACCTGGGATATAATAAGAAAATGCTGCAACATTTACTCCATAATGATTTTATGTTACAGTGTTTCTTCTAACACTGATTTTAAGCTTGGCCTGATTAACTCAGAAGCAGCAGTCATACTTTCTCTGCACCAGTGAACATTTTTCAGACAAATAATAATTTGCTGGGAGGAAATAGTAGCATCTTCCAGCTTCTGCTCTGGGCCACGGTCAAAACAAAATTTTAAAGTAAAGTTTAAATCCATTCATGTGAACAGCTCTGTTTTTCCACCATAAACCTTTCATTTTAGCAGCTCCAATTTATCATAAGTAAAAATTTACTTTATTCTCTGCCACAGTGCACTTGGAACAACTGAGTTGTAGTAAATGTATGCTTTTGTTCTAAATGGTATTTTTACAGCGAGGCAATTTGAAATATTTAAATAGTGATGTATTTTCCCAAATGCCAACCAGTTATAAATCACATAGAGATCCATGTGATTTCCAAGACAGGAGATCAGACTTGCTGCATTTAACACTAATTTACCTTTTCTAAACGTAATATATGCATTGATTTAGTCTTGTACTAGTGTTTAGGGCGAAAAATAGAAATGATAGAAGCCATATGCAACGTGAAGACCAGATCCAGCTGGCCCGATTCATTTGAAAAGTCAGTTAATTAGCTTCAGTAGTAGAATGTGCTGCATAAAATGAGTAGGACTTGATAATTTCTTTGCTCCGATTCGACTGAAAAAAAATCTGTATTGATGAAGGGGATGGTAATTTATCATTTGATAGCGCCAGAAGTAATGTGGGTGAGTTTAAAATACATGCAGGTTTGGATCTGAAAAAGCAGGGAACAACCTTTCCATGATTTCCTTGTTAGGTAAGTGTTTTTTCTGATTTGCATTAAGGATTTTTTTTTTTTTTACTTTGTATTTCAGAATGTGGGCCTATTACCATATCTTAGCTTATAAGTCAAGCTTACATACTTCAATCATATATCATTTTACAGGACAACATTGCCTGGTCTGGACTTGTGAAGTTATTTGATCCCGTGAAATCCCCCAGATGCTACGCAGTTATTGCTCTGAAGAAACAGCCATGTTTTTGAGTGGAAGCAACTTGCAGATAGGCTGAAAACTCTTGAACTGACACTGCTGTTTTCTCTACTTTTATTCTGTTATTTTTAATTGATTCTTCAAGTATACTCTTTGCTTTTCAGCTGCAAAAGTAAAAGGTGCAATGTCTCTGAATCATCAAAAATAAATATCTCCTCTATAATACCACTGCTTCCTTATGTCAGTTATTAAACAACATTGAACATCTGGCTTTATTATAAAAGTTACGACCCATATTATGTGGTTATTATTTTTAAATAATATTTATGTTTCTACTTTTTGAGTCATTATACTACCCCTTCTCAAGATTTCTAACACGATCATACCTTCTCAATTTTTAGCAGTGGCTGGCACCAGCATTCTCAGGCTAGCCTCACTGCTGCCTTTTCTGGATTCAGATGGTGCATAGTATAAACAGAAAAATAACCTGCACTGTAAACAAGAGGTTCATAGACTAAATAGGATCTTTGTACTTCCCTGTTCTCCAGGTCATCAGGAGTAGCTTCTTGATAGAGCAACCTAGAAGAGTCTGGATAGGAATAACCTGGAAAGAGAGGTTTTGTATTAACCCCTTCTTCATTTGGGCATATTCTTGGCGTGAACTTGTTTGCCTGTCACTCTGAAAGAAAAATGTGTGTGTGCTTTAGTCCAGTGGGAGATTTCCCAGTGCTTAAGAATCAGCTGCCCTGCTGGGGTTCACTCTGTAATCCTTGGGTTGCATCAGAAAGCTATTATCTGGCCCAAACGTCTTGGGTGCAAATACTTTTGTACCCAAGTGAATTGAAACTTGCTAGGCAGTTTCTTGTTGTCTGTTCTGCATTCATGAGTGGGAAATTTATTTGTTGATGCATTTATCTCAATGGGTTGCCTAATTAAACTTGCAGATTTTCCGTTAATTAAAAAAAGATAAGAGTTTCTATTCTAAGTCCTAGTGCTTTTATTAGAATTTTCCAGCACGCATAAAATGTAATTAAATACCCGTGTACACAAAAAGGGACAACAAATTAATAATAAAATACATCATTAAAGAAAAGAGAAGATTGCAGCTTTGGTGGGAAGAGATGAGAATAACAGAAAATATTTTTGTATTAATAGTACAGTGACAGTAATAGTAATGGGACTCAGACTGAGATTCAGATGTGAGTAGGAACAAGTCTTACTCTGTTTCAGTCTGCAAAATATAATGAGAGCCTGTGAATATGACCTTTCAAGAGAAGTAAGGTATTTTTCTATCAAGTCACATCTTTCTCGATGTGTTCACTTGGAAGAAATACTTTTTTGTGGTGGTGTAAGTTCACTGCTGTGTATTTTAGAACTCATAGTCCTTATTAGTTCCATGGATCCAGTATGAGCTTCTCACTTTTGTTTGGTCCCAGTACATTCAATCCTTAGAGCTGCTGAACACCTGCAATACCCGAGGAAATTAAGAAAAGTTGCAGGTGCTCACAGTGTCTTCAGAGCAGAGCTAAGAAAAGAAAATGAGAACATGCCAATTTTTGTTATAGAGGGAGTACTGAGGAAACTAACAAGCTGGTAGATTCTTTTCCCGGGAGAGGAAACAAAAGAAATAAAATCCTTTCCTAACCTCTATGCATCTGGAAGGAAAAAAAAAAAAACAACCAAAACAGTAGTATCTGATATAAAGAGGCAATCTAAAGTACATGATTAAAAAAAAAAACAAAATTCTTAGAAAAATATGTTTTATTATATTATGTTCTGCTAAGAGATGATGACTAATTAATAGTGAAGTGTTAGATTGTCAACATCACAATCTTACGTGCTGTTGGAAAAATTCACCTGGGGATGAAATTTACTTTTTTGTGTTATGAATTGATTCTTCCGCTTTTTCAGACTAAATCCTAAAAATCATGCATATGCGATGTCCAAACAAAGAAGGCAGTTTCGCACTGAAAGCAAGTGCTTAAAAGTACCATGTTCCAGCTCAAAAGTATTCTTCTCGACAAGCCTCACCTGGTTTAATTTGAACACTACTGAAATTGCATAGCTTATACAGGATATTGCTAATTTTGTGTAATATTTTAATGTGTGTAATGCTATCCAAATTCGAAGTTAAATTGTTATTACTATCTTAAGAAGACATTTGCAACAGTTCAGAATAATAGGTACATCTCCAGGATTAGTCCAAGTGCTTTTTCAGTGATTCAGAAAGGTCTGAATAAATTTGTATGCCTCCCCAAGCAACTTCTCAGGCTCTTTCAGTACTTTTTACGCACTTTGTAGTCTGTGCAGGCAAAGACAGAGGCAATGTGCTTCTTAGAATAATAAACTATCAAGAGGTTTATATGATGAGTTTGCATTCAGCAAAGCCAGTTGCTGTCTGCTCTCAAAGCTGTTTCGAAGCTTTGGGTGCCTGAATACCTATGAGCTATTGTTTCCATAATGAAAAATCCCTGACAGTAATCATGATGAATAAAACTATTTTTCTTCATGGTTGTTGCCAGAAGTTCTCCCATAATGTAAACTGTATCCTAAATATGATGAAGTCTTTTTATAGAAAAGAATCTCCATTTTCTTTCAGTGAGACAGAGAACTATCTATCTTGATAGGCTCCCTGAGGAATAGTGGATAGTGCTTTCCCTCAGGAGTTTGCCTGATTCTGTTCGTGCACACCTGTGCATTCTGTAGCAGATTTCGAGTGCTTCATTTATTTTTCTTAAGGCTGAAACCCGTTCTGTGATGGAGGAGCAAGAGTATATGCAGGGTATGTGTGCAACCTGAATATTCAGGAGTATGTTGTAGCCCTAAGATTTCCAAGCCTGCTATTGTGACAATAAACTTTTATTGTGCAATTCTGATTCATGCCTTAGAACATCACACCACAAAAAACGTCTGCTGCTGTTTTAGCTTGTGAAATTTTAGTTTCAAGTTTTTTCTGATTAAATATTAAGTACTTTTTATTACAAATTATCTTCTTCATTGACAGTATTCATTAATTTACTGTTAAAACTATCTGCTTCGAGTTAAAATTATTTTGCTATGTCATTGATGGAGTTAATATCTTGAGACTCAAAATCCGTATGTCTTATGATGGCACAAAATCTGCACAGGGGAAGCATGCTAAATGTATTTGCCTTGGTGGCAGGTTTATGTCTTTGATGACGGGGGTATTCTTTCCTATCAGTACTTATTGGTTCAGATTTACGTTTTTCCTAAAATCAATCCTAAGTGTATCATTATATTGCCAGAGATCGCTGATACTAGAGTAAGTGGTAGTACCAGCACCAAAAAATTCTTCCCTGCTTATGTGTGAAATAGCCAGTTTAGTATGATGCTTCAGACTGCCTTTTCTCTGGGAAGTAGCTGGATACCCAGTCTTTGTTAGCATCTTTAAATCTCTTCATCCCATTCATCTTATCATTTTTACTGATATACATCCTCCTTCTTGCTGATACATATCCTAGTGTTCTGAAAGGAGAGGAATCCATGCTAGGTTATGAGCCATGAAGAATTTTTAGAGTCCATAGACAAATCAGAACTGAAGTATTGTTGCTCAGACATTTAATTGGCCACCTAACCCTTAGAACCATGACTTTAACTTCCTTAGTTTCTGAGATCCATTCAAATTTTGCAGTTTCCAAAATTCCCATACTTCCTGTGGGATGGGAACACAGCCCAGTTCTTTGGATCCAGTTGCAGATCCCTCCCCATCTGAAATAACGAACTCAGTTTGGTGGCTTTATACTCTACCTCCAGGCAACTGCTGAGTAAGTTGGTTTCTCTGAATTTGCTTATCCCTGGTTGTTATCTTTGTCAATGTTGTATTTCAGAGTACTTGAAGAAAAGGACTAAAATCCTTCTGAGATTTAGGGTGCCTCAGAGAAGTTTCACTGTAGTTATGCTTCTTGTTGCTTTCTCCCTTAAAGCCTTGAAATTAATTCCTGATGATCAGAGAGATTAATAAGCACCAGACAGCCTGAGAGGCATAGGTTATTAAAAAATAATATGCACAATATCTTCTCTTCGGGAGTCATTTTCGATTCCAGAGCTCTGAGGCATTTTCTTCACAGAGATTACAGTGCACATTCTCATTAAACTCAGACATCCAAGGAAACCCACCAATGTAATTATGATTTGCCTCAAACTGTTAGAACATGCTGGTATACACCAATCTTCCCAGTCCACACCTGCATCCTCCTCAAGGCTGTCTGCAAAGTCTGTATCAAACCAGAGAGGACTAGACAGTTGTCTCACCGTCCCAGTGATGCTGTTCATGCAGTCTGCAAGAGAATTACACTCTGCTTTATGTTAAAAGACAATAGAACTCTTGGAATGGGTATGTCCGACATCCAAGAATTTCTCCAGATGTCATTACTGAAATCCATTTAACACACTTCTTCAGTCAGTTCAGTCTGTTAGTTACTTCAGGCAACACTCACTATCATTAATAGGTCTACAAAGCTTTGTACTGTGGTTTACGTTCCAGAAATGGACCTTTCTTATAATACAGTTTTGTTACTCATCAAGACAATAAATCACTTCAGCTAATTGCTGTGACTGGGAGCTACTTCTAGATTTATTTTTTATTTATTTCACAGTAATTTTAAGTTGGTTTATAGTAGGATTGGAATCCTACTATATGCCACAATTTCCTCAGAAATCTGGATTTGAAGGAAATCAGAAAATTATTTCTAAATTACCAATGAAATTTAGAAGAAAATTAAATTGTTCTGCATAAGTGTGTTCTTGGATAGGAAAGCAGATTATAAGTACAGGTTACAAGTTGCTGAAAATGCAGCTGCGCTGGGCAGGGCACGTCTCCAGGATGGCGGATCACCGCCTCCCTAAGATTGTGTTCTGCGGTGAACTCGCCACCGGCTGCCGCAGGAGAAGAGCCCCAAAGACGAGATATAAGGCCTCCCTGAAACAATACCTCAGCCTTGGCCATATTGACCACCATCAGTGGTCCACCCTGGCCTCCAGTCGGGAGGTTTGGAGACACACCATACATAACGCTGCTGTCTCCTTTGAGAGCACGCGTAGAATCAGTTTCAAGGAGAAAAGACAGCGCAGAAAGAACCGTGCCTCGACTATACCACCCAAGGAGACCTTCCGGTGTGCTCTTTGCAACTGGTCCTGCCTATCCCTCATTGGCCTTTTCAGCCATCAGTGCGCTTGCAGTAAGTGTGGGTAAAGCCCTTCCCAAATCTTCGTCCACAAAGCCAAGCCATGATGATGATGATGACATCATGAGGCGCACCGTTGGCCAGAATATGTTAAGCTCACAAATACAAAACATGAGATTATATGGACAAAATATCTCAAGGATTTGCAGTATATTATGATTCTTTATAAACTGCAGGAAGAAATACAATTATCTTATTCAATGGAAATACAGGAATACATGAACTTGCAGCAAATAAACAGGAGATTCAGATGTTAGACTTGTGTAATAATCTAGGAACTAGCTGCAAAAGTTAATTTTTTTTTTTCAGGGCAGCTATATGATATACTTTTCACCCCAGGAAATCCAGCTATTTTCTACACATTTATTTTGTACCTGTTGTATAGTCCATAATTTTGGTCTGTGATTGCCTTTTTTTTTTAATACTTTATCATTAAATTACCATTTTTCAGTCTTTTGCAATTACAGTCACAGCATCTATGTATAGTAAGGAAGGACTTTCTATTTCCTCTTGTATGTAATGTGCTAACAAGATACAATTATTTAGTATCTTTGTTCAACATTAACTGACTGTCCAAGAGGAAAATATAATTTCTAAATTTAACTGTAGTTTATCCATGGGTTTAAAAAATTCTGCACATGAAACCTGTGCAAACTCTTAACTTCTCATTACAAACTTCTATGTAAGCCTCTTTCTCTTTGCATCTGGACTGATACGAACTTACTCCTGTAGATAAAGTTGTTGTCAGGGCAGCTGGTATTGGGTTTCACATGAAATTTATCGAGAAAATCTAACGCAGTAAATCTAATGAGCCAACAAATCAGATTGTTAGACTGCAGCTCAGATTGCATTAACACAACAACTGTCACCTCTTTCATGAATCACTGATGAAAAGAGCAAAGCTGTCTGCTTACTGAATAACTCGGTAGTGTCTGGCACCAAAAGAGAACATTCCAAATAAGAAGGATCAGTGATCACCTCTCCTGATTACGTAAACCTTCAGAAACAATAATTTAAATGTAGAGTTGTAAATCTATGTTGTTTATTACACCTCCTATTATTAAAGTAATGAATAAAGACTGACAGCAAAAGCAGCCATGCTGTTTCTCAACTATAAATCCTAAATTCACTTGTTAGTCTTAGAAAGGCTGCAGTCATCAAGAGGACACACAGATGTTAAAAAGTGAGCTGTATGTTACTTGGATGAACGTGCCGTTTGCTAACCTTTTTATAATCATCTAAGGCATGGGTATCAGCTCAAAGAACACAACTCACAAAATACTCAAGGGACAGCATATAAACTGAGTTTTATAGATTTTAAGTTTTTTGTGTTGGCAGGCTATTATTAGCAAGGGATACAAGGGGGATTTCAGCAAAATTGTTGCTGTGATGTTTATGAATACAATTTTTAAATAACAGCAGATACCAATTTTAAATAAATGTAAATAAAAATTTATTAAGTATAAAATGTCTGGCCATTCTTTAGAGAATTGCTCATTTGCTTCTTTAAAAGTCACACTTCTTTTTAAAGTCAGATGTCTGTAATGATGCTGAACATTTTTTTAATAAACAGACATCAATTGAGTTTCTTTAGAAAAAGAAGGCATTCAAAGGAGAAACTTTGACAAGTGTCACTTTGTTCCTGTGCTTATACTCAAACAGTATTGCAGAAGTGAGAGAAAATGTAACAAATGTGTCTAAGAGGTGATAACCATTCCATGTGCACTACTTAATCACATTAATAAATTTAATGTCATCTATCAAAACACTAGTTATTGAAATCATGAGTTATGGAGAAATGATCATTTCCTAAATTAGACATTTAAATAGCATTGAAATGGAAATCATCACTTTTCTAAAGACGTCCGTGTCCTTCAAATAATTGTAATTTGTCTATATATATCAAAGGAGGACATTTCCAAACATTCAGCATTATACCAAAAGTCCATTGACAAAAAATTAGCAGATATTAATAATAATTTAAAAAATCCATTACACGCACAGACGTAGTGAAGACCTGTCTTCATTTGAGACAATGGCAAATTTCTGTTGATTTCCATGGGAGCAGGCTTGGATACAAAAGCATCTGCTGAACACAAACAGTGGATGATCGAATATCTTTTGTTCTAAGACACTTCCAAATTTACATTTGTAAAATTGTGTACACTTCCTTTACACGTGTTGAAGTTGAGCAGTATAGAAATTATCATGATTGAAATCCTGACATATATTAAAAGAAGGTTCAGATGAATTTTTGTTTAATTTTATGTATTTTTGTAATTTCAGATAATATGGTTTTGATGCATTAAAACTCTCAGGATTTTATTTTCTCCACTCATCGGTCCTCTTAACAATGAGAGCACTGATTGAACTAATACAATTAAGTGGCACTTATTGTTCCTAAGAATAACTCAAGTGTCACCACATGTACTTTCACTAAAGCTAATGGTAAAATTCCCATGAACTTTATTACAACTGATTTTATGACTAAGGAAAGTAAGAATTAGCCTTAATTCTTCAAAAAGCAAATTTGTTACAGCGCTTTGACAGAGTATCTCCATAGCAAGATTTCACTGTGCACCTCAATTTACCTTCCTTTCCTTCCTCTGTGCAGAAATTTTGTAGAACATTGTAAAACCACAAATTGAATTTATAGAAATGGTGTTTCCCCAAATAGGTGCCTCTATCAGTACTTTGTGGGCAGCGCATCTGTTATTCATGAACTGTGTTAAAGAAAGTAATGTTAATTAATAACTCTTTCTGCATAGTCCATTAATTCAATATAGAAGCTCTAAATGTAGACTGAGACATAAATTTTGATTAATTTCTACAAACAAGATGTATTTTCAGAATGGATTTCTATATAAAATAGTTTTTAAATATGATTTTATTGGAAATATTTTCCAGCATGACTTGAAAATTATCTAACTAGGGCCAGGATTTCAGTGAAGAATGAAAATAGTATTTCAGATTGTCATTGAGAATATTCTTTTAATTTTTTTCTGTCTTTTATGATTTAGCTTTAAGACAATATTAATTAATTAAGTGTAAAATGATTCACAATTATTCATTCACTTCTAATGCATTATTGAAATATTGCAGTTTCATATGATGCTAATTTATTTTTTCTTGGCAAACTGTACCTAAGTTTCCGGAAGAGCAAATCTAGGAACATTCATGTTTTTACGCATTAGTGCTCTACAATTTTATTGAATGAAATATGAGTGTTGCAGCACAGTAGATAATTAAAACATTAAAACAGAATCATAGAATGCTTTGGATTGGAAGGGACCTTCAAAGGTCATCTAGTCCAACACTCCTGCAGTACGCAGGGACATCTTCAACTACATCAGGTTGCTTAGAGTTCCTTCCAACCTGACCTTGAATGTTTCCAGGGAAGAGGCATCTACCACCTGTCTGGGCAATCTGTGCCAGTGTTTCACGCCCTCAACATAAAATATGTCTTCCTTCTATCTAGTCTAAATGTCCCGTCTTTTAGTTTAAATCCATTAACCCTTGTCCTGTCACAACACACCCTGCCAAAAAGGCTGTCCCCATCTTTCATGTAGGCCCCCTTTAAGTACTGAAAGGCCACGATAAGGTCTTCCTGGAGCCTTCTGCGTGCTGAATAACCCCAACTCACAGCCTGTCCTTATAGATCCATCCCTCTGATCATTTTTGTGGCCCTCTACTGGACTGCTCCAACAGGTTTATATCCTCCAGAGCTGGACGCAGTACTCTAGATGAGGTCTCACCAGAGTGGAGTAGAGCTGCATGATCGTCTCCCTTGACCTACTGGCCACACCTCTTTTGATGTAGACCAGGTTATGATTGGCTTCCTGGGCTGCGAGTACACATTGTCAGGTTACGCCCAGCCTTTCATCCACCAGTACCCCGAAGTCCTTCTCCACAGAGCTGCTCTCAATCACATCAATCCTGAGCCTGTGTTGATACCAAGGATTGCCCTGACCCAGGTGCAGGACCTGGCACTTGGCCTTGTTGAATCTCATGAGGTTCAAGGGGCCCACTTCTCCAGCTTGTTCACGTCCTCTGGATGCCATCCCATTCCCCAGGCTTGTCAGCTGCATCACTCATCTTGGTGTCATCTGCAAACTTGCTGAGAGTGCACTTGATCCCGCTGTCTATATTATTAAACAACGCTTGTCCTGGTACAGACCCCTGAGGGAGACCACTTGTTGCCAATTACAGTTCATAATTAAGCACTTAATTTCTCTATCAGTTTGTCATCATAAGTTAATGTCATCTTAATTCACTGCGGTTTAGTCGGTTAAAGTTTGGGACCAGCTTTATGCTCTGACTCTCCAGCTCAGGAAAGGAATGAGAGATCTGCTTTACACCATCTCAAACTACAGTATTATTTCCTTCGGTCTCGGTGGCCAAATAAACCTGTTAGTATGGTATTATGTCACATTAATTCTATGCTTTGCAGCATTGCCTGTTGTGAAGTGCTGCCCCGATATGGCCGTACTTCTGCATAGTCCAGAGAGGGGCAGGTGTATTCTCTGAGCATCAGGTCTGAGTTTTTGAGACAGGACCATGGTCTAGAGAAATAAAGAAGGAAAAGCTTTATTACTTCTGTTCTCTCACTTATGCTGATGATGTGTCTTCAGGCACTTTGGGCAAAGATTTTTCTCTGTCTAAGGATAGCAATGAGCAGCTTGCACGAGGTGTGTGGCTGATGAGCAAGTCAACGATGGCTCCTATAGCGCTGTTTCATGTAATTAGTGTCTGGGACACACTGCCACCAAAGGCTGGGTAACTCCATCTGTGGAAGTCAGCCTGATTTGCTGAGTAGCATTACTAAAGCAGTAGAGTGATGTCCTGGGTTAGCCAAACCTTCCCTTG
>NW_010429629.1:0-205 GCF_000710305.1 Buceros rhinoceros silvestris
GGGGGGTGGCGCAGGGCGCATGTCCGCCCGCGCCGCGCCGCCACTAGCCGCTCCCCCCCGCCGCCAAACTCACCACCATCTTCTGCATGTGCAACATTTGCAGCCGGACAGGAACCGCTCCCCGGCGATGGAGACTGCGGGAAAAATCCGGCGCGGCGGGATGGCTTGCTGAAACGGCAGCGGCAGCCCGGGGAGGGGGCGGGAG
>NW_010429629.1:481-20755 GCF_000710305.1 Buceros rhinoceros silvestris
TCTTGATTTTGTTTGTAGCCGCCTCGTCCTCGATGCCTCTCTGAGCAGCAGCGAGCGAGCGAGCGGGAGAAGGCGAGGCAGAGAGGCAAAAGAGAAGATGAGGATAATTTGCAGACAGCTTGTCTTGTTGTTTTCTGGCTTTTGGGGACTAGCAATGGGAGCTTTTCCTAGCAGCGTGCAAATAGGTAAGCGCTGCATTGGGCTGGGTGCGTGTGTCCAGGGGTTCAATCCTTTGCGAAGTGAGTTGGAAGGGAGGCTCGGAAGGCAGGTGGCCGATCTCGCCGCCGCTGCTCATCCCATTTCCCTGCCTTGAGGAAAAATCCGCGTGGATTTGTGTCTGTGTTGCCTGTGTGTGTGTGTGTGTGCGCCTTCGCGGGCGGCAGGGAGGATGCTCGTCTCTTCCAGGACTGGTTCCAGCTCCGAGGTGTGGAGGATCGGAGGGGAGGAAGGGGCTCGGGGCTGATGCCTCCAGGCTGCTTCAGACCCCTCCGGGCTGCTTCAGACCCCTCCGGCACCCCCCGCTTTTCCCTGGCTCCCGGAGGGATGGCGAGTTACGTGCACCGGAGGTTGCGGTAGCCGGCAGGGGTGGGGGGTAAAAGGCAGCGCTGCCCTTCTTTCCTCTCACAGAGTTGGAAAGTTTAGGATTTTGTAGGTGTCTCTCCGTAGTCCTGTGTCTCATTCTCACCCCTTTCCCACCGCCTCCTGCTTCCCTCCTTTCGGACGCGTTTCGGATGGGACGCAGCTATCTGAATTCTTTCCAGCTCAGCTCCATCACTGCATCATTTCTCGTGGACTTGTAAAGATGCTGCTAATAAGGCTGAGCTGCTCCCTGCCTGCACATGGCTGCAGAGGAGCAAAGTTCATTCTATTCCTGTTCAGTGCAGATTAACGTACACTGAGTTGATATTTTTTTTAATCCAGAAACCACCGTTCCCTTTAATCAGCCCGTCACTTAATGTGAGAGGCTGTTGAGTAGCTGATTTACCAGTGTGTTCGGTATCAGGGAGATGGAGGCTAAACACTTTCAAAGGTCACTGTAATCATGACAGATTTGGGTATTTATGTATGAAAGGCTGGAAACTGAGAAGTCAGAAAAGAAGCATGAATGCATCAGGGAGGTTAGAATCGATTGAGGACAGTGACTTAAAGGCAGCATTGGTGATTACGAATATGATTAGTTTCTTCTCCATTAAAGTCCTAGGACTTGTCTTGCTGTGCAGCTTTGGGAGAGACAGTGGCTTGGTGTTACAAGGTAGTAAGTAGCCTGCAAATAATTCACCCTGCTTCCTTTGCTTTTTGCTTTTTTCTGTTTTTGTAGGTGGTCTCTTCATCAGGAACACAGATCAGGAATATACTGCTTTTCGATTAGCAATTTTTCTTCATAACACCAGCCCCAATGCATCTGAAGCACCTTTTAATTTGGTTCCTCATGTAGACAACATTGAAACAGCTAACAGCTTCGCTGTAACAAATGCCTGTAAGTAAACCTGCCATTGATCTGACCACCTTACGGGTAAATTGCAGTGGAAATAACAGGAAACCACAGCATTATCTTGCATTGCAAAGACATCAGTAAGTCTGTCTTCAGTATAGACACCCTTTGCAGAAGAGCACAAGGGGCAACAATCCATGTTAGTTCCTAACTGGAGCAAAATCCCCTCTCCTGCCTTCTGCTGACTAACCTCATGTGACATTTACTTTAGTGTTATTACTGTAGTTTCTTGCTTCTCAGTTTCTATGGAGATGAATTTTGTTGTTGTAAAGAAAAAATTATGAATGTCTCAAAGAGTCTGTAAACCCTGCGGTTACTCTTGCTCACTTTCGGGTATGGCATGCCTTGCGTTTATTTGGAAATACATGACAATATTTGTGCTCACAAGTGCTCTTCTACTGACTGGAAAGGAGACAGGGAAGCAGTGGTGTGCAGGATAATATATCTGAGTTGGTTGATGCTGCAGTTGATCTGGTGATGTCACTTGAGGCAGCCCTGCTCTTATATTCTAGGTTGTAAATGTCTCATATAATCTCGCAACGCATACATCCTGTGGGTTTGTCTCTATGCATCCATACATTGGTGCCAAATCAAGTTAGTATCTGATCTACTTGATTTCACAGACCACCTCAACTGGAACAAATACTCTCTTCCTACTATATATTTTATACACACACACCCGCACACACAGAGATGCGTATACACTGTGAGAGGAAAACAGAAAAAAAAATGCTCTTACCAAATGAGGTAACATTTACTTTTTTTTTTAATAAAGCAGACTATAATTAGCTGAACTTCCTACATTTGGATCACCTCAGGGTCTTTAGCCTCGGTTAAAACACATGCTGCATACCTCTTAATCTCTGATAGCGGCAAAGCAGTATTTCTATTTATCTTCATGTATGTCAGGCTTATAAAAAGGAATTCATGTTCTTATGTAAGACAGTGGGATGTGGTGTAGCAAAGCTGAAGACTGTAGTAGCATTACTACTTTGATGTCTGTATTTCAGGATTCTATAGGTTTTCCTCTGTGGCCTTTTAAGTTTTCCTAATCCCTCCTCTTCATTCAAGAGTGAATCACCTCTGGAAGTAGATGCCCTAAGCAACATTGCTGAGCGAGTTTAAAATAGAAACATACTGGAGAAGGTCTTACTGTTCATCGTGCCTTTAACATCAAGTACTGTGTTTCTCCCCACTTTCTCACAGCCGTCTCTGTGGCACTTTTTAAATATATAAGCATGGAATGTACTGTGCAGTTCTCATGTATAATTTATTGAATGATTGCTAAATTTATTTATACGAGTCTTTGGTACTCCAAGTTTCAGATGACCTTGTCACCTTATTTAATAGGAAAAGCTGATGAGCTGCGAAAATGGCTCCATTCATTCTGTGCAGGAAGGACTGATGTCCCATTAAGTGTGAATTCTATATGAAGCATGTATTAGCTGTGTTTAGCGTGAAAATCACTATAAAATGCCATAAGGAGAAAACGTTTCAAAAGGTGCTTTGGAACGGGAAAGAATCAGAACTATACAGGTGTTGTTCTTTGAGAAAATATTACAAGGCATGTTGTCTTTGCAGGCACTGATCATGTGTTCCATGAAAACAAATGACATAGTAGCTTTTTTAAACTCTCATTTTTAGTAAAAGAGGACAGGACTAAAATTCTTGTATATTGAAATCAGTAATTTTAGGTGAAGTTGATTAGTGTAGACTCTGCCTGTGCATCCAGTTCTACTAAATAATTTCTGAGGCCATTGTTACCTTTTGGATTAAGGGTATGGGACGGTATTTCCATTTGAACGTTAGTGAATTAATACCGATTTGCATAAATTTAAAATTGTCTATAATCGAACCACTTCGCTGTGTAGAACTAACACCATTGATTTTGCCCCAAACTCTCCTCATTTAGACTATTCGCAGCAGATTCTTCTCTCTCATTCTAACTGCCTTGGGTTATGCTTACCTTGCATTTTTTTAACTGAGGAAAACTTGTCCCCTTTTATTTGCTGTCATTTATAGTGATTCATAACTTTATAACCTGATCTTTTTTTTTTTTTCACTGAACCCAGTTTGAGTTCCAGAGAGTTCAAAGACTTGGAGATTATGAATCTTTATAGTATGGGGGGAGACGAGGGACGGGGGGTTGTGTGTGTATGGGAGAAGTGTATATGTTTATATGTGTGTATGCTCATATAATTCTGTACAGGTCTGTGTTAAATAGGTGTGATCTTACAGGCCTTACTGAGGTCTGTACTTCCCGCTTAACCCAACATGTGTTTTAGTCCAAGTTTGTGTTTATTGCACATTTTGCAATCTTGTGCCAATAGTCAGGCTGCTGCTGCTTTTTTTAAACGTTTTAATATCGAAGAGTGAGTTAAACAACGTCTTCCTCTAGTGAAATGTAGGCAAACTGGCTGACAACCGACTGAACGCATCACGTGTCCCTTAAGCTAAATATGAGCAGAATCCTGCAAAAATCAATTGTCTGATAGCTGGAGGACACCGGCTTCCACATGATTGAGTTTGCTGGCATGACAGAGGCTCTCAAAGTGCAGATGTGTGAGATTTGCTAACCTAATTAAAGAACCCCCGCCATCAGCTCTCAATTAAGTGATTTCATGGCAATGTGAAATGATAACTCTTTGCTCGACGGCTGTGAAACAGCAGCTTTGGATCTTGCTATTTGTGTAGAAATTACTCAGCTCTCGTGTCCCCAAACATACAGTACAGAAGCCTTAGAGCTGCTGGACTGAAATGAGTATTCGTGTGAGTTCAAGCGTAAAGCTCTGAGATATGACCAGTTACCTCTATTTCAGTTTCCGTTTGCTGCAGAGATTACTTGTGAAGATCCAGGGCCTGGCCCCTTGCATGTGTTAGGGACAGTAAACAGACTATTTAAAAAAGTTATGGATGCCATATTAGCAGGTAACTCACTGCAATGCTGGAACATCTGGACTGGTTTTTGCTTTTCCCCGTATAAAACCATATATCCAAACGTTCACCCAGGAATACTTTTGGAATGCAATAATTTTGTATATTCAATTTAATATCTATCTTCTGACTGTTATCTTAAGCGTTTCCATTTTCTTTAGGCATGCCCAGAACGTTAGTGTTTTTGTTCTAAATCATGAATGCATATGGAACAGGTTCCTTACACAGATAGACTCTCTTGTAAGTTTACAAAATCAGTCTGATCTGTATGAGTTTGGAGATAGTCCTTTTACTTTCCCCTTCCCATTTGCGTATTTTATTTAAACTCTGTTCATTTCTTTTGCACTACATACATTATTCAGAGAATCTCTCTTACTGACAGAGAGAGCTGAAATTATTGCAAAACATGAATAGTACAAGATTCTTACTCATCAGAACACAATACACCAGAGCTGAGACATTTGACTATTGGCATACACTGGTTTGCACGTTAGAAGTAGGAAAATTTGCTTGTGATTAGAAATGTCCCTTCAGCTTGATTTCAGATGTGGGAGCAATGCATTGATTTTTGGAGAGCATTGTATGTATTTATTCTGTAGCTGAATGCAAAATAATTTTCCCCACTCCATGCACCATCTCTCTTACTCTAGTGTATCCCAGCGATGCAGCCAACATTAAACCTGCTTGCATGCTTTTGGGAGGCAGCTCTGTAATTTTACAAGGAACTGTTTGCCTTCCAGCTCTCGTCTTTTGGTTGAGAATTTTTCTATTGAAGTTTCAAAAATCCTTAATGTATAACCAGTCTTGCAGTTCAAGTACAGGATTAGGCTAAATGAGGAAGAAAAGGGATCGATTCAAGTCTTTCATCAGTGTTTCATACCAAAAGTAAAGCTTTTCCCCTTGAGCCTCTTTGACTTCACGTGGATTCCGAGATTAATATATTCCTAATAAGTATAATTTGGGGTAAATCAGATGTTCCTCTTGTTTATTCTTGCGCACATTTCAGTTCTTACCAGATTTTAATCCCAGTAGATACAAAACCGCCCAAATATAACTTTGTTTGTTATGTGCGTCGTGGATAATAAGAAGAAAAGTCTACTGGAATTAAAGAGTTTGTGCCTTGGAATAACTTTCCTCTTTTCCTGAGAGTTAGTCTCTTTGACTTTCATGCCCTCCAGACTCATGCACTGTCGATGACCTGGAGTCGGAGGCCCTGATTTTGCCTCACCAGTGTGAATCCTGTTTCTGGGTGAGATCCACCAAGCTTGGGGTCAGCCCTGAGGAACCTCCCTCATCACCCTGCCGTCTTGGTGGGTCTGTCTCTGGGGCTGTGTTTGCTAGTGAGGGAAGAGGCAATGTCATTTTGGAGTTCACTTTTCTGCTGAGACGTTCCAAAAGCCGAGGAAACAGACTCAAATGTATTATTACCTTTATATTGTGACTGGCTGTCACTTTACTTACAGCAGTTTCAGCTTTGATTTGCTAAGCTGCATCATAATGGGATTTTCATTAAATTTGGTTATTAATTCTGCGTTATAATTACAGCTCAATTTAGCAATAGGAATGTAACCTTAGTTTAATAATCAGTGTCATTTAAAACCATGGTGTTCTTTATTTAGAAAGTGTGTTCTCATGCAGCTGAATGGTATTTTGCTATCAAGAGCAGTGCAGTATTCCCAAGGATGCAGTTTGGAGTATATTGAGGCTCACCATACGGTCAGGTTTGAACTGCAAAAGCAAATAGCGTGACAGTTGGCTAGAAGAGTGGAACTGGATTAAACTGTACCCTTTTAAAATGGGATTGATTACAAAAAACCTCAAAACAAAACACTTGAAGTGAGTGTTTTACTTTAATACATGTAGTTCATTCAAAGCTAGACCCAATTATTGAAAACAATTTCTCTTAAAATTTCTATTATTAGCACTTGCTGATGGAATCAAAGAATATGTGTGTACTTGGGTGTCATTTATCAAAAGGGTTCTGTATATTTTTAACATAGAAGATACATATCCCAAAAGCTTCCTAGCTCTCAATGTGATCCTTGTAAACAGCTGTACAGCAGAGAGAAAATCAGCCATCAATAGCTCAAATCCATCAGAGTCCGGATTTAATTTTCAGTGTTATTGTTGGGAAAATAAATGATGGGCCTTTGCTGAAATACAGTCAAATTTCTTCAGCGAAAATTCAGAACATGCATTTCTGTGGCAGGAAATGAGACTTTTGTCCTAGAAGTTACTACCAGTGCAAGTGCAGTACTTCTTGTGCAGACAAAGCACTTGAACAAGTTAATTAAACTGATTAACTTCAGCTTTATCATTGTAATCTAAGTTTATATGCCAGTCAAAATAGCTCATACATTTCATTTTCACGTCTTGATTCTTTTGAGACTTGCTTGTTCATGAGAGAGGAAGCCGTCTGCTTTGGTTTCTTAACTGTTTTAGATCTTCCTATGAATTGTGCAAATGCAGGTAAACTTCTTTGAATTTAAACGTGTTGGACTAAAAAATCTTTTTCTCGTGGTTCTTATTCCTTAATATACAACTGAGTTAAAGGGGATGAAATTTATGCTAGTGTGCAAGTGAAGAACTCTGTGTGATTGCACCAGCGTAGTTAAAAGGAAGAATTTGCTTCCTCTCTAGATTTCCACTGTCCTCTGGGCAGTGGACTTGAGGCAGAGATTTTGGACTAGTACAGCACCAGCTGTGTCTGCTTGTGCAGCTTAGGTGGGCTTACCTATACTGAAGTTACGTATGTGGACACAACGTCAAACTAGATAATTTGTTCCTCTGTAAATCAAGAATTGCTCTTCTGAATTTGGGAAAATAAATTTGCTCAAATGCATCTGATCACAGTGTCTCAACAGTGTTTCAACATTATGGCGTTGCTTTACTTTTAACCATTTTCTCAGAAGTTTTATTATCTTCCTCTATATAGTTTGGGTTCTTAAGTAACTATTTGTTATTATTATTATTTTAGAGATATACTGGCATTTAACAATGCTGATATGGATTCAGTTGTTTGTCAGTGCAATGATGGGTTGAGTGCCCTTAAAAATTCCGTATCAGCGATGTCTGTTTTCAGGCACCCAAGTTCAAATCTTGCATTTTGGCATTCAGAGATGTTCTAATATTTTCCAGAGTGCTCAGCAGCACCTGCCTTCCCAATAGGAACTGCTTACTACTGAGCACTTTGGAAAATCTGTCCTTATCTGTGTGATAACACTGGAGTCAACTGACTTGTCTCAATAGTGTAGTAGTGAGGACTTTGTTTCTTCCTTGTTCTTTTTCCTTTAGGCCTGATGAAGTATCTGCCTAACTTCTTCAGATAATTGCAGCTTCTGTTTTCTGGATCCTTATGGTAAGAAGCTGGAACCAGAGTGTCACATATCCCTCATCCTCATCTTGGCAATGCACTGTAAGGACTCAGCCCATCCTTCCTCTTCATGAGGTTCCTCAGAAGCTGCTGATACATAAGTTCTATACGGGACCCAAGGGGGAATACCTGGATGGTTGTTTCATGCTGAGTTTTGGCCAGCTATGCTAACATTAACAAAGTCCAGTTTAAATATTGGTCCTTCTCCTGCAGTTTTTTTCCCCAGGCAGAGCTGTGTGTGATTGAAGTAGGGCTCTACCTGAGCAGGCACTGCAGCTTGGAACCCGTTAGAATGAACGAATAGCAGGAATCAGCTTATTCACAAGGTGAACACCCTCTCATTCTTTTGTCTCATGGCTCGAATTTGTTAAAGTATTAAATTGCTTAACTCCTGTTATTTTTTAAAAAACATGTTTAGAAATTGGACTCCTGGTATGTAATTGCCTGTTTTAAAAGAGTGTCGTTTGTGCTACTGTTTTCTTGTGTTCTACAGGCTCTTTCGGTGTCGTATTTATATGCTCCTGAAAAATGCAGCCTTGTGCAGTACATTTCTATATTCTAAAGTCATGGACAATGTGAGCGTGACTGCTGCATAAATGCGAAGAGAGCACAAGAGCAACAAAAAGAACTTACACTTTTCACCAGTTTATTTTATTTATTAGATTCTTCGTGGGGAGAGGCTTTAAACATATTTTCAAGACTGGTATTTTAACTCCTCAGAACTCTGTTGCTCACTTGCAGACCCTCTGCGGCGTAGATTCTGTGCCATTTTGTGTGCACCCTCTTCCAGTCGCTTTTACTTGTTTAGTACTCTTTTAAACCCAAAATTTGAACTTCATTTTTATTTGCGCATCCCCTTTGCGTACAATTCAGATATGCCCAATGAATATCCACCAAACAGGTGTTTTAGGAAAGCTCACAGGTAGTGAGGGTTAACTACCAAAAGGAATTGAGACTTTTACACTTTGTTTCCCTCAATTTTCAAACCCATTTTTAAATGGATATAGAATTTACCTTTTCACCTTGTGATGTAAAAGGGAATGCATTTGTTAGTTTTAGAAATTATTATACTAAATTATTAGGAATTTTTGTCCAGAGTATTCTGGTTTTGTTAATTTCTTTCACAGTTATGTGTTATGCTTCATTTCTTTTTGTTAAAGATTTCACTGATACCGTATGGCTTTTTTTTCAGTGCCAGGGTCAGATCTGTTTCTTCAGTGTGTAAATGATTCATGTAATACATATTCAAGGCAGAGGCATGGGAAGGAGAAGAAATTCTTGCAGAGCAAAGAGAGTATAAAATATAGCGTATTATTTGTTCAGAAAAGCTTCCTGTCCTACTTTAATATTCCTGATGTACAGTAGCAGTATTTCACACTACTCGTTAGTGTGAGATATGGGTCTGGATGGTGCTGTGTTCAGGTCTGGAAAACATTATTAAGTGAGAAACGCTTTATCAAGCACAGATATACTTATGTAAAATTCGGGAGTAAAAAGCTGTAATATTGTTAAAAAAGCGCATTTGCATCAGTATACTTAGTTCTTTGTTTCCTCGCCTAGGCTGGTGGAGGGAAAAGGAACCATACTTTACAGACCCAGGGTCTCACCAGAGTCACGTAGGACCTTGTGTTAGTGATCTCCTCCAGGTGCATTTGTCTTAGAGGGGCTTGCTAATAACAGCCTCCAGCCTTGGCCATTCCCATCCCTTTACACGGACAAGGGTGTTTAAGAATGGACTTTTCAAAAACACTGCAGCTGGGAGGATATTTTCCTTTGAAAATCAATACTCTTGGCTGACTTGGGAGTTTTTCTCACATCTTCTCCAAGTAGAAAGCACAAGCGAGATAAGAAGCGGGATCTTGCGGCGGTTTGCACACCCTGTTAGTGCTGTCTCTGTATTATCTGTATCTGTTTGTGTGGTCCCCAGCTGAGAGCTGGTCAGGGGATTTCATTTCTCAGATCCTTTGTTTTAACATCAGTATTCTGTCCAGAGCTTCTCTTGGGCAGTAAAATCAACTTGGTTATACCGTAAGTGGTACATTGTGAAACGCTGGAATAGGTTGCCCCGAGAAGTTGTGGATTCCCCATCCCAGGAGGTGTTCAGGGCCAGACTGGATGGGACTTTGAGGAACCTGATCTAGTGAAAGGTGTCGCTGCTCATGGGAAGGAGGTTGGAACTAGATAATCTTTACAGTCCCTTCCAACCCAACCCATTTGGTGATTCTATTGATAAGAATTGGAGTTGCTGTCTGGAGGCACAAGCGAATGTCCAAGGAAAAGACCGTAAGGGGACATTGGTGTGTTGGGAGACCGTACATGTGCATCCGTTGCAGGGTTACATATTCCCCATGAAAGTGCGTGGCTGGCAGAGCAGGATTAGTGCCATATGGAAATGATCCAAGTTACAAGTCCTTGCAGATGATACAGAAAAGATCTGAAAGCAGTCTGTGGGATGAAATGTCTGATGGCTGTGAGCATCAGTGCTTCAAAGAAGAAAAACAAAAAGTAAAGGTCACCGAAATACATGGGAGAGCCGATAGCATGTAATATTGCTCACAGATTGTTGTGTTCTAAAGGATAGCTGGGGCCAATTTGATCACCCAGTCTGACCAACAAGGTGCTGGTCAGCCAGCCTCAATTATCTTCTTTATCTGACACCTTTTTTTTTTTTTTTCAAATAAATCTGGTGTTGAATTAAAGATTGAAAGAATCACAGGTAAATTATCATGTCATCAACACGTCATTTGGACATATCACCCACTATCTTTATCTGTGTTGAATGTAGAAGTCATACAGAGCAGGCAAGCAGAAAAAAAAAATTGCCTACTGGGTTTGTTGTTGGTCTTTAATGTAGAGAGATACCATAACCATGGTTTGCATCCAGTCACCATAGCTGGGCAGCTCGAGAGCCTGCCGAGGTTTGTTCTGCCTGGTTGTTACTGTGTCTAGCCTGCACAGAGGAGCAGTGTGGGACACCCTTAGTAGCAAGGCTTATGCCGTGGAAAGACGTGTAATGACTTACTGGGGCCTTTTTCTAATTCGCTTGAATAATACTTCCAGTGGACGCACATGGTGGGTGATTCCCCTCTCCTAAGAAAGAACATCTCCTAATCCCACAGCAGGAAGTGTGGCTTGAAGCAATAGTAATACAAGCTTGGTAAATATTTTCAAAGACCATCAAGTACGTTTTTGCAACAAATGTGCTCTAATCCCTGGTATTTGTATTTACAGACTCGTCTACCTACAAATACAACTTGATGGTCATGCATGTTACATATATTTCACTTTCCATGATCCACAGAGGATGTGAATCTATTACTGCTTTCACCTGGAGGCGTTAGCTTAAGATACCAAGATTTACAAATTAAGCCTTGCAAGTTCCTGGTTTCATCTGTTTTGTGTGTCAGAGGAGATGGCAGCCTGAACACAAACATGGTGATGAATGAGATTTAATGCGCAAGAATATTTGCAGAAAGCAAAAGCCTGAATAAAGGAGTACGGGAAGTGCTCCCATAGCTGTCTTTGATGATCTGTTGTACTATTCTGAATAGCAGATGTATACAGAAAGAGGAGAAAAAGGGCAAACCTTTTATTTCCTTATACCATAAGTCATTAGAACAGGGAGAAATAGTAACACAAGACCTCAGCAATAAATTATGGTGTACTAATAGCTGTACTTGCAGTGTCCTGTTTACTACCAGTCCATCCGTTAAATAGTTTGCTTAAATGATTTATTATACAGTTATTATTAAAATCAGCTGGAAAACTACGAGGTGTTTCTTAGAGAACCGTCTTACAAAAAGAACAGGCAGAGTTAATGCACATGTGGCAGGGTGGAATTAAGGAGGTTCGGCCAGGCATCGTGTGCAGTGATTTGGAGCCCAGGAAGGAGGTGGACCTGCCCTGGTTCTTCAGGGACCCTAGCAAGACTCAGAAGCAACAGATTGCCTCGAGTGTGGAGTCGAATGAGTTTGAGATCTTGCGCCTGAAGGGTCTGCTCACCCTGTTACCCTCGGTTGGGTAGGAGGAGGGATCTGAGATAGGGCAGGAGCTGGGCGTTAGAGCTGGGCATTATTCAGTGCTAGGGAAGGAGATTTCAGAGGGTGGAGGAAGGACTGTTGTGCAGCACTGCTCGCTGCTTTGGGAGTTCTCCGCTCCTGAAAACAGAGCGGGAGGCTGTGGCTGGTGTGTGTGAATTAGGGGTTATAGCTTGTGTGAGCTGACATGGCTTTGGAAGACTTTAAGGTGGACACGTGGTTGTGCCAAGCTGAAAACTGACCATGGAGGGGAAGTAACAACTAGTCCACGTGTCCAGTGGAGTACAGGAGGAGTTAATAGATGTGGAAAAATATAAGACTAAAAAGTATTGTTTAAAGAGACAAAGGGAAAATTCTGTTTGGTTGCACAAGCCATCCTCCTCTCCCTCCCTGCTTCATGCTGTTACATACCCCAGCCTTTCATGGCAAAATGGGAACAGTCTGCAGGAGGCACCACCACTGGAAGCGCTGGACAGTGTGCTTCCGGAGCTCTGCACCACTGGAGGAGGGATGCTGCACCGCAGGCAGCAGCTGGCCTTCGAGGGGTGAGTCACTTGTCCCCTTCCTGCCCCACGCCTAGGGACAGGCTGTTGTGGCTTCTGGGTTTGGCACATGGGTTTCGCTCCTGTAAGGTATTGATTACAAATAGCCATCAGCTTAACTGCTGCAGGAGAAGGAAGGAAAGGGACAGAGCATAAAACATTTCGGGTTTGGTTACAGACAGAAAGGAAATTACATCCTTATTACATCCTCAGAGAAACTGTGCCTGTTTCAGTCTCAGTCTTACTGTCCCCAGCCTGCCCGAGACTCCATCATGTTCAATATTTTAATATTTAAAAGGAGTGAATGGAAGGAGGGAGTGGTGGCTTTGTACCACAAAAGACAGTTTGTACAATTGAGTTGGATTGCTTTCCGCCATTCTTGTCTGAGTCTCTGACAGATGTTGAAGGACTCCTGGATTTTTATTTCCTGATGAAAGCCCCAGAAAGCCCATCATTCCTTCAGTTACTGTTTATGATGGGAATCTTCTGCACTTCAGTACAGTTGGCAGGCACCAGAGCTTCACATCTTAATCACATTTTCTTTGTCAGCCTTTCACATACTGTGCTAAATGGGAGACTAGCAGAAAATCCTTTGAGCAATTACAATAATAGGATAATAATAATTATTGCAGTTCCTTGCACTTCTATGGTGTCTATGAGATTAAAATGACATCCAGCATAATGCTACCCCTTTGAAAAGGTGATGCCAGCAGCATCACCTTGAGAAACTGCTCTCCATGGCCTCCGCTTCTGGCTCCTTTATCTTTGGTATGGTCAAGCAGGGCTGTGCTACCACCTTCCTATTCACGTCTGTGAGCAACTGACTGCACAAATAAAGGTCTGAAAGAGAATGTGAATGTGGGGAAGCGGCAGCACGAAGAAGGGGTTTTTTCCCCCTGTTTGTAGTTGTGAAGGACTGGAGAACATTAAAGGGTAAATTCTCTCCAATTCAGAGGGACCATGCTTACGTGAGGCATTTTTCTTTCTTGGGTGCACGTCATGTAGATCTTAGGAGCATTAGGGAGAGTTAAATGCATACAGCCAAAAATGTGACACGTGTAGCTTTAAGCCTGTTGGTTTCTTAAAATGTGCATTAAAATAATGCACTACCTTCCTACCTGGTCCTGTCTGTGAAAGTCTTGTCTGCAAACTGTTGGATTATTGGTACAGTACATTAGCAGTTTCTATATACTGAAATAAAATCCTTTGGGACCTTTTCCTGGTCCACAAAAAGTGTTCCACACTTAATTAAAATTACGAAGTTCAGCATCAATCTTTTAAAATGTACCTATTGTTAGTGCTGTGATGATGATAAGTTCCTTAAGGATATCTGAGACCATAATAAGCTGGTGCCATAGTTTTTTCTACTGAGACAAAAATAGCAAAGTGATTTAAAATCTTAGATTTCTTTTTTTTTTTGGTGGTGCAGCCTGTAACTTTCCATGTTAAGAATGCAGAACAACTCCAGCTTTTAGTGGGAGCCTGTCCCTTCTTCTCACCTCTCTCAGTAGATCCAAACAGAGATGAAAGCATTCAAAACCTGTCATCTGTGGTAAGGGTGACTGAAAAAGCTGTGTTTGTCACTTGAATTAATGTGGCTCTCCTGGTGCTTGACTTCCACACGGAAAATAATGGCTCAGACTTCCTAAACTAAAGGATGTTCCATGACTCTGGCTCCCTGTACACCCAACTATAACCCACATGCGTCCATTTCCAGTACCGGACTGGGTGAAATGGGACTACAAGAATGATCAGAGGGATGTAACACCTCTGCTATGAGGACAGGCTGTGAGAATTGGGGTTGGTGGAACTTGCATTCTTCTCCTTCAGGGCTTCCTGTACATATTCGTGAGTGTATCTGCACTATGGCTTTCTCGCACCTATCTGCAAGAGAATTTGAGCAACAGCTGAATTTCTGGAGATCAAACTGTTAGTTTTCTTAGAATTGTTACTTGCATCTCAAATTATGCACTTGGTTGACAGTGTTTGCCACCAAGAAAGGAAGTTTGGGGTGATGGGGACAGGCTGCTGAGGCTGTGCTACAGCATTTTGGGGTGGTGGCTGAGGTTGAGCGGCAGAGGCAGACACAGGCAGACAGTGTGTAAAAATCTTACTTGGTTTTTTCAGTGTGTATGTAGAGAAAGCTTTGCAAAATACTTAAATATCTTTAAAACTCTCTAATTTGGCTTTATGTTGACAACTGTAAATGTTTAGGAGATGCTTTCCAGGAAGAGACATTAAGAGACTTGGCACATTGTGGCAGGGCAAATTCCACTGCACCTTTGGAAGCATGGATGGGAGTTACCTTGGACCAAGTTATTGACCATTTCTGGTTGAAACTGCTGCCCAAAAGTCTGTGTGAATGTGTTTAGCTGACAGCTGTCCTTCTGTGCATGGATTCTTATACTTCTTTCAGCTAATTCAATGATTGAAATAGTAAATCTAGCACTCAGGCAGCTCCTGGATTTACGGCCATCCCCGAAGGACTTTGACTTGCAGTTATTGATACAGGTTGTTTTTAAAATTTGTAACAGAAATAATAACTCTGTGGTAATATTTGTTCTCCTGCTTATTTAGAGCACTGAGCGTGAGAACAAAACAACCACCTGGAAATTCCTGGGGCAAAGCTTTGGCTCAGTGCTCTGCTGTTCCTTACAGGGCATGAAAGCCAGAGACATTTCAAAGACTTTAGGCAATTTTCAGAAGTTGCAGAGATGTAAAACCAAAGTAAAATTTGGCACAAAGTGGCAAATAGTATATTTAACTGTTTTAGGTGCTCTGCTTCTCTCTTTCCACTTCATTGTTGTTTTCCACTATTTGGGGAAGTGCACATGCACCGCAGAAGATTTTAGTGAGTTGTCTCTGTCCCATTCCACATCCTCACAGGATGTCAGTGACCTTCAGCAGTTTGTTCTGCCTCTCTTGCTGCCCTTTTGTTGTCCGCAGTGTTGCCCAGAGGGCACTCTGGATCTCAAGAGGTTACAGCAGATCTCTTGAGTCTAGCCAGTAATGAGGGCATCCTAGAAAAGTGACAACAGGCAGCTGGAGACAAGCAGAGTCCAGTCTCAGTGAACCACCCAATGTGGAATTGGCCCTGCCTTCTCTTGGGCTTCCCTCTTGGGCTGTTCCATCCGCCTCATGAGGTTCCACAAGGCCAAGTGCAAGGTTCTGAACCTGAGTCAGGGCAATCCGTGGTATGAATACAGGCTGGGGGATGAAGGGACTGAGAGCAGCAATGTGGAGACTGTCTTGGAGGTGCTGGTGGATGGAAAACTGGACATGAGCCAACAATGTGCGCTTGCAGCCCAGAAGGCCAACCGTATCTTGGGCTGCATCAAAAGAAGTGTGGCCAGCAGGTAAAGGGAGGTGATCTTGCCCCTCTGCTCTGGCGAGACTCCACCTAGAGTACTGCCTCCAGCTCTGGAGTGAGTGCAAGAAAGACATGAACCTGTTGGAGAGGATCCAGAGGAGGGCACAAAAATTATCAGAGGGCTGGAACACCTCTCCTGCAAGGAAAGGCTGAGTGATTCCGCCTGGAGAAGAGAAGGCTCCAGGGATACCTTACTTGGGGCTTTCAGTACTTAAAGGGGACCTGTGCGAAAGATGGGGACAAACTTTTTAGCAGCGTCTGTTGCAACTGGACAAGGGGTGATGGTTTTAAACAAAAAGAGAGGAGATTTAGACAATATAAGGAAGAGATTTTTTACAATGAGGATGGTGAAACGCTGGCACAGGTTGCCCAGAAAGGTGGTAGAAGCCCTCTACCTGGCAATATTCAAGGTCAAGTTGAATAGGGCTCTGAGCAACATAATCTAGTTAAAGATGTCCCTGTGGAGCGGCTGGACTAGATGATCTTTAAAGATCCCTTCCAACTCAAATCATTCTACGATTCTGTGATTCTAAGCTTTATAAAGGGAATCTGCCAACAGCACTGTTTACTCAGTGTTGATATTAGGGATGATTTGTGTATGTATGTGTGTTCAGTCCTAGCTGCCATATGTGTTTTCCATGTTTCTATGAGCATCTGTTGGAAGTGTGATGTCTTCTGGTACCCAGCAATGGAGAGAAGGACATGGAGCACGCGGGCAGGAGATATTTCCTCAGAAGATGTAAGAAATGAAAACCAGGTTTCTTCTGCAGTTGTGCTTAGGGAGAGCCTTTCCTCTGGCTGAGGTCATGTTTTCACTGAAACAATGTGAACATTAAGTATTTTTATCTTAAGGACTAAGAAACTAACTTTGGTGTAAACCTGTGACATGGAAGAGCTTTGTCATAGGGAAAGGCTACCGTAGTCAATGGCTTTTGTTTTAATTTGTGACAAAGGCAATCATTAGTCAAACAGACAACCTGTGACCTGAAGGAAAGCCCTTCCATAGTGGGGACAGAAAATGTCTTTAAATTAGTTTTCTTCTTACATTCATGTCTTTGTAAGAAGAGGTTTAGTGATGTGATCAGGTGTGAGCAAGATGAATGGCTTTCAGGTATGCCTGGGATAATGGCTTTGCTTTGTTGTTGGTTTTTGTTGTTGTTTGTTGTTGTTTGTTTCAAGAATCTCCCAAATAAATCTTACAAAGCTTGAAAAAATTTAAAACTCCAACGTGGGTGAACACGGGCAAAGCTGGTACTTTCCATTTCAGTGAGGCACACCAGGACGGATGTTGTGTTGGATTACTGCCATTTCACAGGTCATTAATGACCTGCAGAGAAGCTGCTGCCTCACCGCCACCCTGAGACCTGGCAGCGTTCCCACGCAGGTCTTGTGGCGTCCCTCGCTGTGGGGTTACTGTGTCCCTGCTGACACCATCTGAGCCCGGCTTGACCTCAGGAAGGGACTTGAGTGATGGGCAGGGCTGGTTTTAGGATACGGATGGGGTTAAGCAGGTAGGCTCGTACTAAAGCCGCGGAGGGCTGCAGCTATTTGAGGATGTTGAAGCAAACCTCCGTTAAGCTCTAGCCCACGCCGTGGCTGCCCATGCTGAGCAGTGCCCACCTCCGTGGCTGGCTGCCAGGGGCTGGGGTCTGGACAAGGAGCTGCCTGGTGCCTGCCCACCTGCCTCCTCACAGGAGAGCGGCTGGGCAGCGGGACTGGAGAGGGCATCAACTGTCCTTCCATAGAGGTAGAAGCCTATAAAAACTGATTATCAGCCTCAGGCTTACTGCAGCGAGTACTGTCATTAAAAGCTCAATTGCAACCACTAAGGTGGATGTAAGTGACTCCAAAATTAGGTGATTTCAGAGGGAAACCTTCAGACCTTTTAGTAAGCAAAATAGCTATTGCTTGTGTGTATGCCTTGAAATTATGTGGATTTTTTACTCGTGCTCTTTAGGGTTAATAGACTGTGGTTGTGTCATAAGAGAATGTCTGCTAAGTGTTTCTAGCAAGACTTCTTGAAATGTTGCCAGAAGACGTGGAGAGCTGCATACCTTGCTTTTAACAGGGAGTGACAGCTTCACCTCACACATGGTGCCACTGCAGAGTCAGCATTGTAAATACCAAATTTTAATTATCAAGTGTATTTATAATTCATTAACAGGATTTAGATGAATAGACTGGGATGGCTTTGGAGCGAAAGAAAGATAAATGGAAGGTGCTGTGTTGATAATAGATGCTGGAGGAGAACATGGGGAGTTTTTCTTTCCTCCATTTTGTCTTGCTGCAGCTATTTTACTTGAACTTTTGAAGTTGTTCCAGGAGGAGGGGCTGGAAATAGGACAAATGTGCATCTATCACGAACGTTTGGAGTTCTGAAACTGAGCTTTAAGTAAAATGTGAATGGCTGAATGCAAAACCTAGTGAAGCATCTGTGACGTTTTGTTATGTTCCGTGGCTAAGATTTCTCTAGTTCTTTAACAGCACCTATTTAAACTTTGGATGTATTGAGTAAAACTGTGTCCTTTCCAGTTTTTCTTGAATATGTAAGTTTAATTGACTTCATGATAAATGTTCCACAACTGCTTAACAATTTGGGTGGTATGACAGGTGATACGTCATCGATTTGAGGACATAAAACCATGTTTAGGTAATGAACTTTTCACAGTCCTTCTCTTGTAAACATATAATCATCTACTTCGACAATTCTTTTTCTGACTAAATTAAAAGTAGCATGTCAAAAATGTAATGTATATGCAATATATCACATACTCAGCTGTAACGTGAGTCTCGATAGCGGAGTACACTATTGCCTAACCATCAGGCTGGCTTTAGAGGAGTAATCAGCTGTAAGAAAATGATGAGTACCTAATTTTATTTCATTAGAGATAATTATTATAACTGGGAATGCTTTTAACCTACAGGTGAATAAATCGCACCTGCGCAATATATATGTCCACAGTTAGAAATATCAGTTTAAATGCAAGATGTAGGAGGAAACAGAAAATGGAAATTGTTCATAGCATCCTTTTGTTTGCCTGTGGAGGTGTCTCCAGACATTTTCGACGAAAATGGCATTTAATGTAACGTACTAGTTGTCTGTAGGCTTAGTGGCAAATATGTGTTATGGCGCTTCTAGATGCGGTGGTTCTTCAACTGTGTGGACAAGGGCTTGGCCAGGAGGCTCCTGGGCACCCCACCAGCCCCTCTGCCTGACTGTTAGGAGGGCCCTGGGGGAGCACGAACCTCCATGGGGAATTTTAGAAAGGCCCCACTCTCTTGCTAGACTCACTCATGTCATGCGCTGTAGTTAGGAACATAATTCATTTTAAAGAGTTCAGGAGAGTGAAGGACATGCGATTATCTGGTTCCCAGTGGAAGCCAGACACCCTATTGCCTGCCTATAAAATGAGGTTCAGAGGCATTCCTTAGTTTTTTCTTCTTTTCTTCACTGCTGATATTTTTCTTCAAATGTTTAAAAAAACCCAAAAAACAAAGAACCCTTTGGCTTCCTCGGTGTCCTTCACATGGGGATTTCAGAGGTGTTTGTATTACCCATTAACTAAATTCCTAAATGTTTCACAATTTGCGTTGAGCATGAAAAGATTATTGCGGTTGCTGCTCAGATGCACTTGCTTTCTGCGCTGTCACGGTTCAGGAGAGGTGAGCAGAGCAAGAGCAAGGCTGGTGCCCTCCATCGCAGGCGGTCTGCGCGGGTGGGTGAAAGGGAAGGTCTCCGATTCGTAACACCAGGCAAAGTTCAGCCATGAGGAGAGCTCCCCGTCACTGCTGCCGCAGAGAACGGAAGGGATCTGGGCTTTTTCCTACCAATCAGGCATTGGGGGCCTGATTGGCTGAGGACACCCACTGCTGCAGGAGCTGGAAAGCTAATGGGAGATGCTGTTGCTCGCTTTTCTGAAAAGTGGGACTTGATTTTTCTCCCCGTTGAGTTACCCTATGTCAAAGGCAGTTTATTTTGTCTGGAAACAGAAGTCAGAAGGGTTTCCGCTGGAGCACATATGTGGGTTCTTCCAATTAAAGAATCAGTAATTACATGAAGTGACTTCCGTCATAAATTTCTGTTTTATAGTTTATAGTACAGCTGAAAATTTCAGAAAGATCCAATGCCCGGTTACAGATGCTGTATGTGCAGTAGCATCCCTTAGGTACCTACGTGTGGCAAAACGACTCTGGGCCCAGATTCTGGCATTTTGATCATCTGTAAAGATGATCAAAAGACAGAAACTTTATCCAGATGATCTCATCAACAACACCCTGCTATTTTAAAAACTGAAAATACGCAAGAAGTTGAAGAAAGGAAAACACTGTTATGAACTAGTCAGAGCCAATAATTGTTTCAGGGCATGTTGGTATTCCCCACTTCCGAGAGGTTTAAGGGGGCACTTTTTTATTTGATATATAAATTACCCTTATGGATGAAAAGTAAATGCACTGGACAGCCAAGCCACAAGTGAAAGTAGTCACTGCTGTATTATCCATCCAGTTTGCGACTAGGGATTCCGACT